>NW_019102665.1:184711-341496 GCF_001856785.1 Myzus persicae | reverse complement strand
TATATCTTAAATAATTGTTACAATGATGTGTGAGCATATCATTACATTATTTTAACAACCGATGAAGTTCTTAATGACTTTGCAAAAGACTCAAGGAAAATAAGATTGCTATAGCTTGTAATTTATATTGTGAAAAAATATTTTAATACTAATATTACAATTTAAAGTTTCTTTTTATATTTTTACTTGTTCATAATAAGTCAATAAAATTGTACTGCGTGTCTGCGTGTTTAATATTAATATTCATAAATATCATTATTCAGCTAATCAAAAATGTATTATTCAATTAGCGTACAAGGTACAACTCAGTATATTTTAGCGCATTAAGTTTTACCGCTCCTGAACAATATATTTTAGAGGTGAGCAAAAACAAAGAGGTCATTAACCCCCCCTCCCCTCGTGTAATTCCTGGCTACGCCACTGGGGTAGATAAAACACATAATTAGACGGACAAAAAGTTATGATTGCATGTCGCTATGCCAGTGGTTCTTAACCTTTTTTGAATGACGAAACAATTAACATTTAATAAGGTTTTCGCAGAACACAAGTTTCCGATGACAACAACTTACAAGGAACATTGTTTTACATTTTAAGTTTGTTGACCAAGCAAAAAATTTTTTATCGGCATTAGATAAAAAAAACAAATAATAATCGAAAATTGTATAAGTCTATAAATAGTTCAACACAAGTCAATATGTTTTGAAATGTTATGGTGTATAGAAAACACTTACACAAACATTCAGTGAAAATTTCATAAATTTCATCTACAGTCATTTTTGTAAGAGTTACACTAAAATCCAAAATCGATTTTTTCGAAAAATGGTTTTACGTAAAAATTCCCGTTTTTCCTTAATTATTTGTTTGTTTTTCCTGTAACTTTTGAAAACTGTTGGGAATTATTAATTTTGACCTCCCGAATGCATCAACTAGATTCACTTCCCCGCCAGAAAGGTTCGTGTTGAAGAATATTGAAGCACTTTTACTATAAGGAACAGTGGTGAAAGACATTAAAAAAAAAATAATAAATAAATAAGTATAAAAACACACATCATTGTAAAATCAATACATTCATCGCTCCGGTCAGAATCTAAAATATTATACTATTGAGTTTTAATTTATATTTGGTAATTTAAATTTAATGCAGTACCTATCTAACATTAGACTTAACCTCCAAGTGCTGGAAATTACAAAAAAGCTTGCAGTTCTTTTCCTAATACTTTAATTGGTTTTCAAATCATTTTGACGATTCTTATTGGGTAGGTACTTCTGCTAGCGCTGAGAGATCATTCTCAAAACTAAAGCTCATAAAAACATATTTGAGGAATACAATGACGCAAATCAGATTATCTAGATTATCAATAATACCCATATAGAAAACGAAATGGCTTCATAACTAATCTATGACTCAATGATCAAAAAAGTTTAAAATGTAATACACGATTCCTCATAAGTTGTTGTGTTTATACATTTTAAAAAAGTCGATCGTAAGTCTGCAATAATTTTTTTATGAGCTTCCGAAGTTCAAATTTTGACAAACTTCGCTATCGTGGGTACCTACCAAAACACATTTAATTTTTCGTTGTATCACTTGTTGACTGAACTTTTTATTGAAAATAATAAATTACAGCACACACAAAAAATAACCAGTGCTTACATTTTTTTATTTTTTTTTACAAAATCGAGAGAAATGTTGATTAACAACACGAACGTATATAATAAGTAGGTGTATAAGGTATAAATGTATAATAATACTTTTATATTAATTTATCAATATTTATTAGTCTTATTAAGATTATCATTTATTATTTTTAATTCTGAGTGGAGCGATAAATGTATGTATTAATTGTACAATAATGTGTGTGTGTGTGTTTTTTTTTGTGTGTCTGTCGATATGTTGTCGAAATAATGCTTCGATTTTCAACTTTAGTATCTTTTCTGGTGGGAAAGTGAATCTATAGTTGGTGCATTCCAAAGCACATTATTTTGAGTTCGAAATTCATAAAAATTGTTCTTCTTATATGTAAGATTTAAAAATTAAAAACAAGTTTTCTTATAAGTTTCCCTACGTTCATCAAAAAAAAAAATTCTACCGGAAATACAAATTACATTTTTATGAGCGTTTGAAGTTAACATTTTTACAAAACTGGATATTCACTCTATTCCTCATGTAGCGCTTTTCTTATTTTGTAATTAAAAAACGAATAACTGTAGACACTTGAAATGTACACCATATGTTCATTTCATCAATTCATATACTTTACAAAATGTACAAAATATTTTCACTGGTTTTAAGCTGTTGAAAATTTAATACAAGGCTTCTGATGTATTATAACAATAGCAGTTCAAAAATATTAAAAATACATAGAAATTAATTTGTTTTATAAGCATTTAAAGTTCAAATTTTGACAACATATATCAAATCGAAAATTTAAACATTATTTTGTAGTTAAATATTTATAAAATGTTTAACTTTTATAGCTAATGATCGAAATTTCAATACATGGTTGTACTCAAATAGTTTATTCTGTAACCAAAAAATCTAAAAAAATATATATTAAACACAATTTTATTTTATAGCTATTTTAAATTCAAATTTGGACGAAATTACATATTTAAGCCATAAATAACGATTTTAGTTATTTTATTGTAATTTAAAAATATTTTTGTGGGTACTGAAATTATTATATTTTATACACACATTGACATTTTCAAATGGATTTTTTTGACAACAATTATTAACTTAAAATACTATATATTATTACTAATGCCTAGTATAAAGTAAAATAAATTACTTTTTAATCCCTGTAATATCATAAAATATACTTACTCAGGAATATTATAGGTTGACAAACCGTCTTCGCTCAGAATCGTTTTTCGTATACAATGATTTTATATCATTGAATTCAAGTTGAACACATCCATTACAATGATTCTATAGACATCCGATGGACAGCAGAATGTAACACACTTACCCGCTTTTTATATACCTACCTATTACATAAATTATATTTTTATATTTTTCTGTGGGGAAGCGCTCGTTATAATAATAATATGTCTACGGATAAACAAGATTACGTTTTCAGAACCAAACCGCTACTGAATGATAACGTTGCTTCCAGCATTTCTTATCGTTGCGCATCGGTACGAGCCGCTAAAATTTCAAAACAGATACATTTCTGTTATCTATTTACATTGTCCCCCTGTGCCACAACAATTAAGGAACTGTTGACATTTTTGATTATAGCTCATGAAATTTGTTTAAACTTTATAATTATTGTTTTATGAATTATGATTAAATGGAGGATCTATTCGGAACAGGCTTATAAGCTTGTTTATAGAACTGGGTGGAGAATTCGGTAACAGTGGACGAGGAGATTACCATCGTTCATCGCAAATCAGAGATGGAAGACTCAGAGCCTTCCAACGGTGTAGAAGTCAAGAATCGCAAGTCCGGACTGACTATAGAGCCAATCATAATGTTAATAAGTCTCGGAATGTACTCAAACCGTAAGTCCCTATTCGTTATTTTTTTGTCCTTTTGAATGATGACTTGGGATGTGAATCAAATGCACCACAAAGCCTTAAAAAGTAATAGATGTATAAAAAAATCAGAAATGCTACATAAAATTTAAAATTGGATTTGTTGTTACATAATTCAAACTTTCTGGTTTTTGCTCTTCAGATTATTTTGAAAATACAGGGAAATTGTATGTTTGACCTCCAAAGTACCCATTAGATCCAATTTTCTACTAGAAACCTCCGTCAATAATTAAAATCTAAGCACCTTTACTGCTCCAAAAACTGACACATAATAAAAAAACGCACACATCGTAAAATCAATACATTCATAAGTCATTGCTCCGTTCCAAATCCAAAAAACTATATAAATATGCATTTATGAATTATTTAAACCTAGTAAAGTCGCTCTACTGTATAGTTTATTTTGAGTATACTTCATCAATATTGTATTGGATTGCTTTTTCCAAAACAAATCAACTATATTTTATAAGAATTAAATTTAAAATACCACTGACAAACTATGTAGATTGTTGTAAATATATGTTTGCAGTATAAATAGCATATTATTTTTACTAATCTAAATATTTTCAATATTTCATCGAGTATAGAAAACAATAATAAAGTAATGGTAAAAAGTTTTGAATGCTTAGGTTAATATTTCGAGTAGAAATCATTATTTTAAGACGACTCCACACCCTCATGTGTTGTCTCTGTCTTACAAGTATGTAACATACCAAATTTACTGCTTTTCATGTTTATGCTACTAGCTTAATAATTAAAGTGAATCGACTTTTTTATTTTGAAACTTGATGGTAAGAACTTTATCTGTGTTTTGTTGGAAGTTTTTTTACAATAATTCAGTTTTTAAGTGAGGTATGCTTATGTAATAAATGTAAATTTCAAATGCTCATAACTCACTGAAAAACTGAATTATTGTAAAAAAATTTCCTACAAAACACAGATAAAATTTTTACCATCAAGTTTCATAATAGGGTGATTCACTCTAATTTTTAAGATAATGGCATAATGTGAACTGCTGAGCTTAAATTTGGTATGTTATGCGTTTGTTAGACAGAGACAATACATGCGGGTGTGGCGTCCTCTTAAGTTCAAATGTCCAAGTATCCAATTAAAATATTTATAAAAAAATTCTGCAAATGTATTTTTGATATATTTAGATTGCTTTAAGAATAACTTATGAAGAATTTCATATTTTTAAGCCTAAATTATTTAAATTGAAAACCTCAGTTAAACTTGTATTTTATTTGCAAGCTTTTAAGCAAACTAAGTAATTTTTAATAATTATTTATAAAAAAAAGCTAAAATTTCAAGTTCTAAATATTTTTAAAGTTTAAATAGCTAACAACTAGAAGACATTTTTTCAAATTGTTAGTATAAAAAATTATAATTTATATGGAACAACAAAAAGTTTGAAGTCATTTCCTATTTATATGTTCAATTTTGTACAAATTTTAACCCAAGCAAACAACAATTGGCTATTTGTAATCATGATGGGAAACAATACATAGAAATCACACCGCTGAATCAAGATTTGAAATTGTTACCTACTCCTAGCATAAATTATATCACCTATGAGCTACCTCTTATCTTACCTATAACCATTATTCTTATAACTTGCTACTTAAATCTATAAAATATTTAAATCACCAACATGTGTATTATTTATTGATTTCAGTGATGGTACAGACAAATCTATTTGAAGAACGTGTATGCCTCCATAGTGATCTCGGACAAAATAAGTCTGTGAATTGTTATAATATGACTGCAGCAGATCAAGAAATAGTTCAGCCTGCTGTGGCAAATTTAAAAATGATTAAAAATCTGATTGAGACATTGGCGCCTTGTATAACATTATTGTTTTTAGGCCCCTGGAGTGATGTAAACGGTCGCTTGCCTTTGTTATTAACAGCAATCTCAGGTGGGAAATAATTTTTATTTAGTAAGGTACTTAACATATACTGTACAATTGCTTCAAATTTAAGGTTTGGTAATATCTAACTGTATGTACAGTGTATTTTCTACGATTTCAAGTCTGCCTCCGATAATGTTTTTGCTGTGCAGCATACCTGTTGCTGTCAGTGGTGGCAATAGTGCATTGTTTATGGCTGCATTATGTTATATTGTTGACATCACTGATTGCAAATCAAGAGCTTTCAGGTAATGAATTCAAAAAGTATATTATTTATTTATTTGAATTAAATGTGCTTAAGAACCCATTGACATGTATAATGAGTAATAAGTTGACAGTGTTTCAAGTATGATTGATTACATTGTATACAGGATTATTGGCAGAATTTGGATAGTTGGGTTTTTTTAGTGGGGGGGGGGGATTGAGGGGAGGTGACAATTCTGTACTTAAGGTTCACAGGCCCACTGAAGACATTTTTAGTAATATATACTTGATAATATATCAATATATAATACACAAATTAAACTTCATTGGAATAATAAATAAATAAATAAATACGTGTACTGTAAAATTAATAGGTTTAAATACTGAACTCAACATTCATCAATTAAAATTAAAATGTATTTTGTTTTTATAAAATATTTTATAACTTTTCAAATTTAATTATATTATTTATTTTTTATACTAACTATAAGAATAATATTTAATTTTGTACATCTTGATATTAATTATTAATCATGATCATGTTTGTTTACTGATTATCAAGTTAGATACCATACCCCATAATTTATTTTTTTTTATTTTTTTATTTAACCGTTGTTTGTTAGGTACCCACTGAATATAGATTTAAGAATAAATTATATCTAAACAAAAATGAGAAGGGATGTTGTAACCAAATTTCTACTTAATATTTTGTAAAAGTTCCTAAACTGTTCATTAGATGTATTAACAAATTTGGTGTAAATGTGATAAATTCTAGTTCTTAAGCTTACTGCTGTTATTAAAACAGCATTGCATTTGGTTAGTTCTCTGCGTCCCAGAACGCTTTCTGGTCAGAAAGTGGGAGGTCAAAATTCAAAATTTCCAATAGTTTCCAAAAGTAACAGTAAAAACAAACAAAAAATGAAGGAAAAACTAGAATTAATACACAAAACATATTAATTTTTCTAAAAAATCAATTTTGGTTTTTAGTGTAACTCTATTTTCACTGAATATTTGTGTTAGAATTTTCTTTACACCATAAAATTTTCAAAATATTTTGACTTTTGTTGAACACAACACATGAATATTAATAAGAAAATGAAATTTTCAATTATTATTTGTTTTTTTTAAACTAATGTCGATAAAAATTTTTCGCTCAGTCAAAAACCTTGTTAATGTAATACAAGGTTCCTCGTAAGCTGTTGTTGGTGAAAATTAAAAAAAAGTTGATCTTACACCTACAGTAATTTTTATGAACTTTTAAACTTTTGACATAATTCGTAAAAAATCACGGAAATTAGCAAATTATATTTAGTTAGAAATTCATAAAAAATGTTCTATATATATCTAAGATTTTAAAATTTATTACAAGATTGATTTTAAAATTGTCTACCTTTATTAAAAAAAAAATTCCACCGGAAAGTCAAATTAAATTTGTATGAGCGTTTGAAGTTAAAATTTAAAATTGAATATTCACTCGATTTGTCTTGTAGAGATTTTTTTATTTTGTTGTAATTCAAAAATTGAATTGTAGTTAAAATTTTGACAATGTTTATCAAATTGAAAATTAAAAATGATTACAATTTTCAATTTTTATAGCTAAGGATTGAAAATTTAAAACAAGGTGGGAACCTTGTTAAGCAGTTTTTTCTGTAACTAAGAAGCCTAAAAAATATATGAATATGGTTATTTTTTACACATTTTAAGTTAAAATTGGACAAAATTGCATATTAATACACAGAATAATGTTTACCATTTTGTTGTAATTCGGTTCTAAAATAGCCCAATTTTACATAGGTATATTTAATATTTTTCCGGCATCGCTGATAATTTAAGAATAATATTAATTCAACTTACCAACTACAATATTAATAATAATTAACAACAATATAAAATGTCGTTAACTGACATAGCGACATAATCGTTTTTTATATACATAGATATTATATCGTTGAATTTAAATTTAATACCATCCATTACAGCGACCTCCTAGACTCCTAATGTACAGCAGAGCGACATCCATTTACCCCCTTTTTTTATTTTAATGCTAATTTATATTGTTTTATCAAATAATAACATGAATAATTAAACTAGAATTTTGAAAATCAATTTATTTATTAAATTAAAACTTGTGGTAGTTTCAGTTTTATTTAAAGAATATTAAACCCACCCATTACCTCTTTAAAGTGGTTTTCTGCCAACTTAAGATAAATATATTTGACGCTGGCTGGTCACTTTGCCTCAGGATACGTTGTATATTATTCTAACCTAATGATTATATTATTTTAATTTGATTGTAGATTCTTTTTTATCAAAATAGAAAATTTACAATCTGTAGCATAGTATGTACAGTAAGCGAATAGAATAAATGATGGAGAATATTTACATGACACTATATTTATGAGGAGGGTAGTTGTCTAGTGACAGAACCCTCAAACAATGGGGTTAGGGACAATGGGGTTAGGGATTTAGTAAAACCCTGCGCCAGCGTCTTTTTAGCTGCCGGATGGGATTATTTAGTGATTTGTCTCCACCTCGATCATTCTTAACTATTTATTTTTGTCTACATAGGTTAGGTGTGTTTTATGCATTTACCAACTTTGGCTCAATACTTGGATCTGTAATGAGTACAATATTGTATGGTAAATCTTCTACGTATTCATTTTGCCTATCATCATTTGCTTCGATTGTTGGACTCCTTTGTACTTATATTTTTTTAAAGGAAACAGTAACCACCAAAGAGGTATACATTTTGTCTTGTGTTGTAATAGTTTTTAAGATTTTTTAAGAATAGTTTCATAAATTTATCATATTGTACTCAATGTCTAGTTTTAGTTGTATACAAATTGCTAATTATATGAACAGATCCTTTATTTCAGCTTTATGTCCTGTTGTCTTGACAAACTTTTTTTGGTACAATGCCCTGTTTTTATCTCAATTGCTTGTATGTATATATGCATATGCATACAATTTACATATACCTATATATTATATACATATTTTCTTGTTTAATTTAAATTTCTGTGTAACAATATTATGTTATTGATGATGACAGTAATGTTCTAGAAAAAAATTTTCACAAAAATTTATATCAGTTAAAAATTAAAATACATTTATATACCTATATTATGTAATGTAGTGTTTGATGTAGCTCATTGTAGTATCTCTCAAGTATATTATTTTAAAACATTTTTTCCGCCTATGAATGTACACGTTTATCATTAACTCTATAAAATCTAGAGTTTAATTAATTCCTCAAGAAGTAACCACTACATATTACAAAACAACCGAACCTGATCCAACTGGTAAACATACAACATGTACCTACCTGTACAAAATCATAGGTATCAGCCAATGTGATTTTGTGTTTCTAGTTAGCTGGTTAAGCTTTTTAACATAATCATTTGTTTTTTTAACTTTCTGAGAAATTTGTGAAACTCAAAAATGAAAAGTAAACAATAGATACTTATCTTGTGACATTAATAGACTTTATAAACAAATGCTGGAAAATATTTTAAAACACTAAAGGAAATCTTGCGGGTCATAATTTCCTTGAATTATCATTATATGCTACAAATCTTTTCTAATTTTGTTTCATTACATTTTTACAGGGTGCAGATCCAAAACTTTTCAACATCAAACTGGTAAAAGATATGTGGCAAACTGTTATGAAACAACGATTTGGCTTCTTGAGATGCATAATTATACTATCTGCTGTGTTATTAACTATCAATTTAATCATTTTATTTGGTAAATATCAAGGGTCATTTTTTTAAGCATGCTTACCCCATTTTTATGATTAAAATATTCAAAAATATTGAATGTAACTACACTTAAAAATTGCAAAAATCAGAATATTAATGTGTGTATAATTTAAGCATAAAAATAGGGAGAGCATGCTCAAACAATTGCTTTGTATATTATACAAGTTAGCGGCCAACTTTAGCAGTTTTCAACCTTTTTTGAGTCTGCGACCCCCTATAATGCCACCAAGATGTCCAACGACCCTTTTGTAATATAAGCATTAAAAAGTTGTTATTTTTCTTGAAATGATTTATAAATAAATGGTAAATAGTATAAATTTATATATTATATAACACTTACTATCATCTATAAGATTCTAAGTGAAAAAATGTAGTCTAGCCCCTTGGTTGAGAATTGCTGAGTTAGCCTATGTTGCAGTCAATGACATATTTTAAGACTTGGTTCATATACAAAAAAATAAACCATTGAGTATATCAATGAAATCCAATATACCCTACCTAAATCTAATGTATTTATAATAATAATTGAATTTTATCTTAGGAGAAAATTCTTTCATGTACATGTACCTACAGAAACAATTTTCGTGGACGTTGGAAGACTATACACCGTTTTTTGTGTATACTACACTTATACATGGTTAGGGGATGACAGTTTCATGACATTATGAGGATATATATTATACCTAATTACTGTATTAATTTTTTCAGCTACCTTTCCTGTGATCGTTGTTTATGTGTTAAATACCAAATTACAATTGCCTGAGATGTATATTGGTACTGCTGTTGCAGCACTTGGAATTTTTGAAAAGGTTGGTTTGGCATACTCGGTGCACCAGTGGCAATTTTACACCATGAAAACTGTTGAATTCACCATGTACATTTGTCAATCGTTGGTTCGGTCTCAATTATCCAAGAGTTTTCCATCTGAAGATTTATGTAAATTTATATATTATTTAAGCTACTTAGATAGCCACAATGCAAACAAATGACACAAAAAACAACATGTAGACAATTTCTAATCTCGTCGTCCCATCAGTGATCTTTGCGTTAATTTAGGGCAGTGATGAAGTTATTGCAATAAAAAAACTCACTAAATTGATTGCATTATTACATTAAAATATATTACTATGGGTATTGCAAAAAAAAGTAAATTATATTGGAAATAGTACAGTTTTAAAAAAAAAAAACCAAAAATTATGTTTCTAATTTTTTGTAACGGAATATTACTTAACATCAACGTACATAGTGCATACCATAGATTGGACAAAATATTTAACTTGGTACTATTGCTACTTGGTAATTTATTGTTGAACTTTTTAATTTATGTTATCAGTTTTTCTATTCACTACTACTATTATTATTATTATTATGTGTTTATTTCAAAGATTATTGGACCCCACTGTGCCAGGAACGGCACTAGAATTTTTTTCCAGAACGGGTAGAGTGGGACAAATATTTTTTTTTACAAGAGCTAAGGTTTTTTCAACAAATACTAAGATTATTTAAATAAAATTAAATAATAATATAGTTATTAACTGTATACTATATACGTTTTTATATTTTATGCTCTAAACATACAATATGTACAAACTTTTGAATAGGCCAAAATATTTTAAGAATAATGTCAAATATTTTTTATGTGCCTTGTGTATGAAAATGTTTAATCACAGACCTTCAACAACTATATTAATAATGATGTACAAAAATTATAAATTTCTCTTTTATATTACTTATCTTTGTGAATGAATAGTTATGTTTTGTTTACTTTCATTTCATAAATATAAATTAAAGTAATTGTGTTTAGCAATGAACAGATGAATTTGTTTGACTCAGCTTTAATGGAATAATTAGGTATACCTTTGTTTGTTTATTTTCATCCAGTAATTTGAACTCAATAAAGGTAATAATTAGGGCTCAGATGACTTAGTATATTTTTTTCTCGTAGCCGTAATTACACCGGAGTGCGATATAAATTTGGTTCATACTACAAAAGTTGACAATCTTTTTTTGCACATTTGTCATTTTTGAGTATATAAATGCATATGTTGATCATTTCTAGATTTAGTGGCATATTTATGATAATTTAAATATAATATATATATCACTTTATACGGACGGCTATAATTCATTATAGAAAGTCAACTCGTTTGATGTTATGGTACTAGGTCACTTTGGTTGAGTAAAAATAAAGATTGTAGGACAGTAGAACACAGACACTTTGCAGTTTGTACTATTATATACATAAAGTATATATAATATAAACAAGTCTGAAGTCATAACCAATTATATTTAAAATGTTTTTAATAGCTTAAATGCCATGTAGTATATCTAATTTTGTATTAAAATTTTAATTTATGAATATTTCATAGCACCAAATAATATACTAAACCAGCTAACCTATAAATTAAAAAAAACTGCATTTTAAACTATAGGCCGTACAAAGCTTATGTTATAGTCTGGACTAAGAAGGCAATTTGTATAAAAATTTTCGACTTTTTTAACTTTGGAGGCAACTTGTACCTATGCTCCTGTCTATGCGAGTAATGGCACCCGCGCACACCCTCTTACGAAATAGCCTATTTTTAACCTTTATAAAACTAATGGTTTGTATTGTTATTATGATTTCAGGTAAAATATTTGCATTCCTATGTGTAATCGAAAATTTTGGAGTATTACTCTACTCGCCAATGTACACTGCTGTCTATGTTACAACAATCCATGATTTTGCCAATTGCTTCCTCTTCTTATCTGCAATACTTTGCATGTTCATATTTGTTTTATTCGGGTGAGTTTATATATTTTCTGTTAAGCCAAGTTGGTTAAATGAAAAACTTTATGCGTTTATATATTATAATCTATAATTTATGTGAGGCGTGTACAGTTAGATGACTGTCTTACGTCAAACGGATTACCCGGTACATTGAAGTAGGCTATTATATTTTACAACAGCGGTCAACAGACTATGCTACTGCAGTAAATTGTTTTACCCTATAGCTCTTATATATTGTCACAAGCATAACTAATAAACAGTACTTATTTCAGTATTAATTTCTCTAATTAATAATTAATATAAATTCCTCAAAAGACGATATATAATAGCAAAAAAAATAACTGTGAAGTCAATCTGCTATAAATTGTAGGTACCTACAACTACATTACTGATTTGGTGGCTAAACAACTGGGTTTCTTAGGCCTAAGTGTCATTCACAATGTAGTTATTGCCTTGTAGGTAATAACACTGTCTTCAATGTATCTATTATGGCGCACACCTAACAGTTCAACATAAAAAAGGAAAAGTATTTGAAAAACAATAGTGTAAAATTCACTGACATGTAAAATATTTGAGTGAATGTATTTAAATACATTTTAAAATCCAATACTTTTATGTAAATATTTTGTAATTACTTTTAAAAATCCAAAAGATTATGTTTTGATAACGGTTATACATATTATTTAATTTGTGAGTAAAATCAAATTTTTTAATATTTATTTATTTTATATTTCATTAACAACCGTTTATTGTTTAATTTATATGAAAGTATTTCAGAATTAAAATAATATCAATTTTTATATTTTTTATTGTTATATGGAGTAGGTAATACAAAGTTCTAATGAATAATGATACTTAATGTAATATTAAAGTTTTAAATTAGTTAGTAGTAACTAGTCTCAAAATTAATTTTCTTACCTACTTGTTCAGTTAAATAAACAAATTAAAAGTGTTTAAAATTATTGAATCACACCAAGTATTAGTTCTTTAATATATTTTCTTTAAAGTTTTTGAAATGTATTTTGAATACTTTCTGAATGAGTATGTTAATATTAAAGCGTAAATTAAGTTATTGTATGAATAAACGTATTATTTCTGTAAAAATATTAAATGCATTGTTAAGAGGCATATATTTGATAATTTAGCTAGATGTTGTATAAAATAACTAGTTATTGACTATTGTATACAATATTTGCATACCAGATCTCAATGTACCCGATTTTCTTGAGGAATGTCTTGAATTAAAAGAAAATTTTCTTAACAAATAGTAAATTAGGATTTAGCATATAACTGTTTCTAGAACACAAAGATAAATATGAATTATAATGTTCAATGTTTAACTAAGTAGTCATTATATTGAGTACAATTTTAGTGATAACTTAATAGAATTTTAAAGTAAAGAGAACATTTCAGATAAACCACTCATCATTTAAAAACATTTTGTTAAGAGGATGGTACCCACGCTTTTGTTGTCTCTGTATTACCAACTTACGACGTAGCAAATTTTCATTCAATAGTTTAAATAGTGCGCCGTTTGTTTTGATATTAGAGTGAATTTAAGTATTATCAAACTTTTAGGGAAGAACATTATCTATTGGCAAATTTTCGATATTTTAATTTCAAGCAAGATACAAGTATATGAAATAACACAAATCAAATACTCTCATATCTCGCTTGAAAATTGAAATATCCAAAAATCCGCCAACGCTTTAGCATGGATAATGTTCTTACCTGAAACTTTTGTAATAGGTCAATTCACTCTAATGTCAAAACTAACAGCACACTATTAAAACTAGTGAACGTAAATTTTCTATGTTATACGTGTGTAAGACGAAGACAACAAATGCATGTGTAGCATCCTCTTAAATAGTAACTTAATATTATATAAACGTATCAGTTGTTACCAAGCTGATAAAATCTGTCTTCAGTGATTTTAATAACAACAGCAATAACTGAACAAGGATCTCCTCTTTCTCTGTTTATGTCAGGTATTTTGGTGGGTACAGATGAAAGATGAACCTTATTTTTATCAGAAGAAGTTTGGCATTTGAAAAATGAACCATGTTTTTGGCTTGTTTTTCTAAATTTTTATTGGCCAGTTTTCATTCCTTCGGTAATTTTTGTCATTTTTCCTAGTGATATTTTATTGTTCCTCTTCTCTCGTTAGCATTCCCTGCAGAATGTAATATTATTTAAAGTATGACTTATATATATATATTTTTATTTTTGAATTTAATATAATGAAGTAATAAATAGAACAAACTATTTGTTAAATCCTAATTTTAAGTCCTTTTGACTAAAATTAGTCAAATTGACTAATTGACAATCCCATTTGTCAAACAGATCTGGGACATCTTCTGAAATTACAGTACAAATATTGAATACAATCTTACCTCATTATTTAAATGAGCTGTTCTGCAGATTTCTTGGTGCAATGTAGTATCTTCACTTGCTATTCCATTTTCTTTTTCAGTTTTACTACCTTCCTAAGACATACAGTATTACGTGTTAATTTCAAATTGGTTAAAAACTACAAAGAGAAAAACTTAGTGCAATGAAAATAAGAATAGGTTATAAAAATAAATATGTTAAGTAGTAGTGGGCACAGAAAATATTTTTTTAAATAAATAATAGATACTTGAAATTTGATCACATGCACAATCATTTTTATAGATTGCCTAGAAATATTTAAAGTACCTAAAATAAGAGACAAAACAAATTTTATTAAATTCCTAGGCAAAGAGTTAATACTATAATATAACTAGTCATATCAATTATTTTATTAAATGCCTAGATTTTATATGAACTACCTTAATTCAATACTTTAACAGTAACAAATATATTTGTATCTGTATTTAAAATTGAAATACAAATTTTAGATTATTTTTTACAAGATCGTGAGTTGATGTGTACAGCAAAGTTGACTTGCTCCCATCCCAATTCAAACAAAAGCACATTTATTAAGATAACATACTTATGTTTGACTCAATTGCTTGCCCTCCAATTAAGTTACCCAGTTAGTTGACATTAACCACTTTACTGTAGCTTATAAAATTTAAACAAACCATAATCATGTATAAATATTACACCGGGTTGAAAATTATTTTATTTTTCTAATATATTGTGTACCTACAAAGTACAATAGATTTTAAATATTATTGTATGGTTAGCAATATTTATTAATTGAATACATTATTTACTGATTTTCAGAACAATATCATTCTTACTGTCAAGAAGCACCATAACTGATGATTTATTAGTAGAAAACCAATTTTAACCAGCACAACAACAAACATTATATACACACATTTAATTTTTTTATTTTAATATTGAAGCCTTAAATTATAGGGTTGAATTACAATAACCCATCTCTAACTTTCTCAAATTGAATAAAACGTTAATGTTGTACCACTACTCACAACTTGTGATATTATAAAAAATTATAACTTATTGACAATGAATTTTTTTTTTAAATTGTTCTTGTTCATTTTCTATTTTGTTCAATTGTTCACTGTCTTAGTTGTTAATTACATTTATCAAGCAATAATACAAATGTCTGTCACAAACTCTCTTCTCAACACAAGTTCTGCTTTTGAAAATAGAGCCAATATATAATTAATATATCTTCTTTGTAACATATATACATTATTATTTAAAATTTTTATTTGTTGTCGAAAATATATTATTTTTATCATTTTTATTTTATTTATTTATGAAATAATTGCTGATTAAATAATTGCTTATTGCGTTTAAAAAAATGAAATACTCAATGCTAAAAGTATTTGAAGACTTATTCAAATACTTAACTATACATGAGTATAATTTAATAATTGTATAGCTTATTGTTATTAAAGTATATAGATTATATATTATATTAGGAATGGCCACAATGATCTGATTCATGTCTCTCTTAAACATTGAATCAAGCTCAGACAAAAATTTATAAATTTATAATTCTGTTTGAATCATTAGATACCAACTAACAAAAGAGTATGCTGTAAGACTCATTTCAATCTCTGGAACTACTTATATATGTGAATCATTGTACATTAGTACTCAATGCTTAAATTCATTAAATCTAAATATCAATTTGAACCAACTGATGAACATTTAAATACACTTATGCAAACTGCTCTTACAAATTAATTCCAAAAAACTTAAGAAAAAATTAACACTCGAAAAAAAACTTCTCATAAGTAAAACAACAATAGTATTATAATAATGTTTGATAATTCTTAATACGTTTTGTGAAGTGTAAAAAATAAATGTTCCTTCATTTGACTTAAAATGAAAAATGTGTCTTCATTTTATAAATTTTGCTTTACATAGGGCTCGCCTCGAATTAGTTTTATAAATTTGTGACTTCCAAAATTAAAGTAAGTGTCCACCCCTGTACTATATAATAGACTATATAATAGTCAAGTATAGAATCACTAGTGTGTATAATTAAGTATAGAATAAAATATACAATATTTTACTTAGATACAATATCATGCTTAACTAAACATTTTAAGCAGTTATACTATAATGTTTATGTTAAAATTAATAAAACCAAATTTAAATCTGACTTAATTTTTGATTGACTTTGAAAAAGCAGTAATGAATTATATTAAAAGCAAATTTCCTAAAAGTAACATTCAAGCTTATTTTTTCCACTTAGGTAAGTCAAGCAGTATGGAGGCGTATTCAAGAATATGGATTATTAACTTAATATTATAGAGATTCTATATTAATTGCTCTGGAGTTGAGAAAATTAGCATGTATTGAATTTGTTCCAATAAAAAAGATGACAAAATACTTTGATGGTCTTTTATGTATCTTTTAATAAGATGGATTTTGTACAGCTTATTACTGAAAATTTACAACCAAAAAAATCTAACTAGGTGTAAAAAAATTGTTACATTATGCAAAGATTTCGGGAACTGACGTTTGAATGAATATTTACCAAGAACCAACATTTGCTTTTAATAAGTTATTTAAATTTAAATATATATTATAATATAATTTTAATTACCTAGGTATGGTATAAGGGTATTTATCAATAATAATATTTTTATCACAATTTTAATCTGGTGCATATTTTATTATGGGGGTAAATTTTAATGACATTCAATATTTAATTAATTTAGTATATTTTAATAATCATGATGCATGCTGACTTGCCTTGAACTTAAAAATTGTATTATTGTTCGCTGAATTATTGTTGTGCATTAAATTGTGGCAGATCTAGCTATTTTATGATATTTTAATATTCATAAGCTATGCAATTGTAATATTTAAAAATTTGATCCACAAGCAGTATCATATTATTATGGTACAAAATAAACAAAGCTGGGCACTAACTAGTTAGAAAGTCAAAGTTAAGTTAGAAAGATACTTAAAAAGTAACTTACCAAGTTAGCGAATACGATCTATAATATTAATATGTAGGATGGTATATTTTATGATATTGTGATTAAAGTAAATTATTTTACTATTAGCCATTAGTAAGTATTACAGTAAGTTAAATTCATTAGAGCCGAGAAAATGCCATTGTGTGTAAAATATAATAATAGATTCTAAAAGTTTCAAGTACCCACAAACAATATTTTTAAATTATAACAAAAAATCTGGAATTGTTATCCTTGGTTTTAATATATAGTTTCGTCCAAATTGGGAACTTAAAAAATAACTATAAAATAAAACTGTGTATATATATTTTTCAGATTTATTGGTTACAGAATGTACTGCTTATGTGGGACCTTGTTTTCAATTTTTAATCCTTAGCGATAAAAATTGTACATTTTAAAAATTTTTAACTACAAAATAATTAGTTCAATTTCAATTAGAGACATTTTGTCAAAATCTGAACTTTGAATTCTTATAAAAAAAATCCTACCTATGTATTTTAAATATTTTTCAACTGATATTGTAACAATGTGTGATGAGCCTTGTATTAATTTTTCAAGGTTGTGCGACCAACAAATAAAATTTTATTGATATTTAAATTTAAAAAACTAAAAAAACTTAAAATTTAAAATGCCTGTTTACAGCTTAATACAATTAAACATTTTTGTACATTTAATAAAGTATAGAAAATGATGAAATAAACATAAAGTGCAAACTCCTAGTATCCACGGTTATTTGTTTTTGAATTACAACTATATAAAAAAATTCGAGCCATGAGAAATTAAGTGAATTTCATGAATAATATGAATAATGCGTAAAAATTTAAACTTCAAACGCTCATATAAATTTAATTTGAAATTTTTTTTATTAAAGTAGGCAAATTTATAAGGAATCTTTTATTACATTTTCAAATCTTAGATATAAAATGAAATTTTTATGAATTTCTTAATTAAAATTATTTGCAAATTATTTAAATTATGATGAATTTCTTAAAAATTTTAACTTTAAATACTTATAAATAACTCAAAAAGAGTCAAAATATTATAAAATTGTATCATGCATCGAAAATGAAAAAAAATAATTAATAATAATTTTTTATATTAAGGTTGTCTTTATTTTTATGATGATATAAATATTATTAACATGATAACAGTGTTAGAGTAAAATTACCAAAATCAATGGTTAACTACAGTAACAATGAGGGGGAGTGCTCATTTTTCATGCTGCCGACTATAGTTGACGTTGACCACTTTACTTTAGCTTCTATTTTTTTATTATTAGACATAATATACAGTATATACAATTTAGCACAATAAGTTTATATGAAAACAGTAGAACACAACAGCTATGTAAGCTGTGATCAAGCAGCCACACATTAGGATATTTAACTCTAGGCTAATGATTTAAACTTAAGCTTCTAAAGATAAAATAAACTGTAAATGTGTACATTATTAGTATAAAAAAAGTTATAGTTTATAAATTCTAGGTAAGTTGCAATACGTTTTTATTTATCTTCAGAACAATATCATTCTTACTCTCGAGAAGCACTATAATTGATGATTTGTTTATAGAAAACCAATCTTAACCAGTGCAACAACAAACATATTATGTACACACATTTTCTATGTTTTTCTTATAATATTAAAGGGGAAAATTACCATAAACTATAAAATACTTTCTCAAATTGAATGAAACGTTAGTATTGTATACAACAGCACTTATGGTACAACAAAAATGTATAATTAATTGACGATGCATTTTTTTAAAAACAATTTATATTCATTTAAATATTGAATACAAATCAGATTGTATAATTAACATGAAAATATTTTATTAGATATTAACAATCACACTCTTTAACAGTTTATGCTTTTGGCGTTTTCTTTTCTTTTGAACATTTTGTGTTATGTTGAATACCAATTCTTCCTCTTCTTGGCTATTATTTATGAACATCAAAGAGTGAAAATTTTCTCCTACCAAATCCTATTTAATACATAAATTAATTAATAAATATTGTTCACTCATTTTAATATAGTAAATTTGTTACATACCCTAAATTCATTTGTTTTCTTAGTAGCAAGTACATTTAATTGCCTTAGGATAGGTGTCATATCACTGACGGATGATATTGGTTTGTGCAATGTTTGTACTAAGAATACGAGTGACCGGACAACTGGCTCAATTCCATGGTGCATATGATTTAACAATGGTATTAACGCTTCCATAAAATAACATACGCTTGAAAAAGGCATAAGTAATAAAACCTCTTCCAACTCACTAAAAATTAAGAAAATTATATTAGTTTAATTTTTAATAACTCAGTATACAAATAATAAGAATTATGAAATGAGATTGTTCTAGTAAATTCAACTTGCCTAGAGCGTATCCTTTTAATTATTTCCAATAAATAATCGTCAGTGGTTTTAACATTAAAAGCAGTCATAATTATTGGTAATGTTGGTTTGTCACCACCTTTATTTTCACATTCTAATAGGTTATCTTTGTATTCTTTGATCACATTTAAACATTCCAACAATAATTCAGCCTAAAAATAATAAAATTAAAAACCTTTAAAGACCTTTAAAAACAATATTAATGAATTGAATTTGTATTACAGCTTTCTCTGATGAAATGGTCTTTTTTGTCGGCAATGCGAGAACAGATGGCCCTCCATATACATTGGTTTCTTCGCCAGTGGCTAGTTCTTTATCATCTTCTTGTGCCCTTTCTTCTTCCCGCTCATCTTCTAATACAAGGGGCTCTTCTGTTTTTTCATATAAACGTATAACATTGTCTTGGCCACAACTCACAACATAATAACCATTTCCGCTCACAGACATATTACGGCATTCACCTCTGTGACCCTAAGCCAAATTAAATACATAACATATAGTAATACTCAATAATAATAATAATTAATTACTTAATTAATTACTTGAAGTGTTAAAACTCTCTCAAAAACATCAGCGTCCCAATGTTTAATGTTTCCATTCTTGTCGGTAGTGAAAAATTGATGGGTCATAGGAATAAATTTAATACTGGTCAATGCAGACTCTGTTGTTAAGCGCCTATGACAATCTCCGTAATCTAAGCCCCAAATTCTGATTGTCTTATCAGCACTTGCAGTAATAATGATTGTTGAATCATAACTTATGTCCATATCATTTACTGGTAATGTGTGTCCATAAAGGTCAATGAAGTGCTAAAAAAAATATATAATTTTCATTGTTCAACGGTCATAAAAAGTTTTTCGTTTATATATTCAGAGTACAATAATAACACTCACCTTAAACGTGTCCATAAAAAATATTTTGACTGTGTTATCTAAAAGAGCAACTGCTAGCAATTTGCTATCTGGGCTTACTCTTGCGCACTGTACATTTTCATCTAACTCTAATGTCTTCAAGTGTAACAATGATAACACTTTTCTATCAGAACTCGGCAATGTTACTAGTTCTAATTGCCATAGTTTAACTGTGCTATCGCCACCACCTGTTACACAACCCAACTGTTGTTTGTTTAAAAAACAAATTGTATTAGAATGTTAAAAACAAAAATAAATATTATTTTTTACCTCATCTGGTAACATATAAATTGACTTCAAATCTTTTTGATGAGCAGAAATGCTTTCAATTATATCTCCCGCGGCTATGTCAATTACCAACAATTTACCATCTTCAAGTCCAGCTAAAATGTGTCGGTCTCCAGGGAGCACACATAAACACTGAACAGCACTAGACGTCTCAACAGTTCGAATACAATTAAGAGTTTTCCTACTCCACATTTTTATAGACTCTGAACCTCCAGTGAACATAGCTAAACTATCTGAACTAAATGATAAGACTCGAACATTTGATCTATGGCCGTGTAATGAAATCTTGCGAATTAGTTTTACTTCTTTGCCAACTGCTAATGACAAAGAATAAAACGCTAAAGTGTTATCTGCCATACTTACAACAACCTGTTGAAATTATAGAATAGATATTAAATATTTGACCATGATATTTAAAACTTTAATTGATTTGACATTACTTTAACGTGAGTCTGATTTACAACCAAATCGGCAGACCTTATTTTGTGGTCTGTCAAAATAGGAGGTAATCGTCGAACCACATCTTGTAGAGCTGGATTTTTTTCATTTAAAAATGCTGTATCTTCAATATTTTCATCCCGCCTATTAAACATAATCAATTAACAATTAATAAAGACGTAAAACCAATGAAAACTTAATTTTAGAAAACAATCACTCCCACAAAAACTGTTCATGCTTGTTTATTCTATTAATTAAAAGCAGAATTCTCATTCTGCTAACCTAAATTTCAATGTACATATTTTAACATTGATTGTCTCAAAATGATTTATATATTTCAATAACATAATATAAATACAGTGGTCTCTCAGTAATCTAGCAGATATATATCCCTCAACAGAGACTTACCAAATCAACAAAAACAATGGGAAACAATTTGAGTTTATAGGCTTTATAGAGCTATTTCATAAATAAAAGTGGTCTTAGTATTGGACGTGTGTTATGCTGGTGTATCATATTAGCATATTATCCAGAAACCAATGTATTATTATTATTAATTTAACTTACTTAGAAGCCTTCTTCCTGAATTTCCGTTGACGATTACGTAAACGTTCTAACGCTTCACCATCTCCACTAAAAATAAACAACTCCAGCAATTTTCCATGGCCATGAACACAAAGGACATGGTTAGAATTATCTGTAGCTGAAGATACAACACGACCGGGACCTTCTCTCATTAATGATCCACTTTTTTCACATTTTATTGAAGACTAAAAATAATATATATCATTATTTTTCATTTTTGTGTACAATCATAATAATTATAAACTAGTGAAATAAACACTAACAGCAAAATCCAGTAAGTTATCTGAAGTCAAAAGCTCAGACATTTTAATATCTGATTCTTCATCACTCATTTTTGATATCTTCCATGTACGTAGTTCTGCATCATTGCTTCCAGCAACAACAAAATCATCATCACGTAAAATAGACAAAGTCCATACCTAATTAAAATATTGGAAACAAAAATTAGTTTAGTCTAATAAGACAAACTTTTCAAAATCATTCTTATAAAAATATGTATTTAAGAGCAAAATAGAATAAATAAAATAAAAATATAGTTGTTTTCATGCTCATAAATAAGGCACAGACTTAAATTATGCATATGTATAATTTTATGTATTTCACCGAGAATAATTATTCTGATTAGAAAACAAAGATGATATTTTTGCATATCTGAGTGAAAATTAATAATACTTTTTGCATTTTTTTTGGATGGTGTCACAAAAGTTGCATATTTAATTTAAAGTTATTGCGGGAAGTATTTTTCAATCATCGTCTAATCGTAAATATAACTCCCAACCTTATGCTATATATTGTTGACTGTCTAAACTTTTTCGATAGACAATAGGTATGAAAAAGCAATTTTTAGATATTAATAACTAAATAAAGGTTAAATAGGTTTCCATAAATTTAGAATACTTTATACACCATTTGTGCCTGTCCGTTAGTTACCAGGTATTAAAATACTAGGTGTTCTGCTAGACATTCTAGAGGTGCCAAAGATTCTTTAAAAAAAATGTGTAGGCCATATTTCTTCTAATTATAATATTATAATTAATATATTTATGTATTTATAAGACATAATTTTGTTTTATTTTCCCCCCATTTTTTGGTCTTTCGTTGCTTTTTTATAAATTATATTACACTAAAACCTCATTAATGTCTGGACTTCATTAGTCCGAACTTCGCTTAATCTGGACAGCCGTTTATCACACTAGTTCATGATGTAGATTAAAATAAACATGAAAACGAGTTCAATTATACAACACTATATACTATTTTTTAGGTTTAATATTGTTACGATATATGTATTAGATAGACTTAAGTATTGTAAGTATAGTAAAATATCCAATAAAATTTTTTTAATTTATAATTTACGATTCTTGGTTATTTTGTTTAATACGGACTTTTATTAATTAGGACAACCTAGAACCCCAATTAGTCCGGATTAATGAGGTTCTACTGTAATTTCTATAGAAACTTTCATTGACACCATCTTTTTATCAATATTTTTTTTTAACTCTCGCTCTATAGCACAAGCTTAGTTTTTTAAAAAGAGAATCAAAAACAGAATAATTTACATATATATGTTTACAAAAAAATAGTATTTTAATTCCTTAATGTATTGTTATTACTATTTTTGATATCAAATTAATTATTATTAACTATAATTTAAAATATATGTAATTACAATGCAATCTTATGGGTTATTAGGTTATGTAACTACGATAAATAATAAAAATATTATTATTATTATTATTTAATATAGATTCTTAGCTATAAAAAATACTAAGGTTACCCAATTCTTTTTAAAATACGTTTAGAAACCAGGAATTTAACAGCGTCACCGAGTAGGATTTCTAAATTTGTTTTTTTGAGTTTAATGTTGAGCTCTTTTCATAATTAAATCTTACTTCAGTTATGTGACCAGCCAGTGTTTTGAAACAGTGCCCAGTTGTTAAATCCCAAAACTTGATATAAGTGTCCTTTGAAGATGTCACCACAACGTTGTGCTTGTTTATAAATTGTACTCCTGTCACTACACCCTTATGTCCAGACAACCTATGTAATCCCTTTTCAGCTATGACATCCCAAATGACTGCTTCGGTATCCTGAAAAATGATAAATCATATTATATAATTATTAAGTTTATAACCATGGACAAAAATAACATACCTTGGAACCTGAAGCGAGCATGTGACCATGAGTGTCATAAGTTAGTGCAGTTATGGCAGAACGATGACCTTGGAATGTTCCAATAAGTTCACCAGTAGCCAAATTAAACGTATTCACTAAACCATCAGAATAACCTACAGCAATATGTTTACCCTCCGAGGTAGTGGCCAACTTAACGACAGAAATCTTTTTCGATGTATTATTTTTCATGTCTTCATCTTCGATTGTCATAACCTGATTGACAATGAATATGTATATATATACAAGTAATGGCACTAACAAAATGACTTAGCTAACTATAAAACGTCATGTTTACCAATTTTTCCAAGCGCAAGTCCCAAATGATAACATTTTCGCAAGCGCCGACAGCAACATATCTGCCAGAAATACCGTTTAGCGTGACAAAGACTACATTACAGTCAGGATGGCAAACGATGTTGAAATTTTTCCACGGAACGTAACGCAAGTATTGCTTGGTTATACCCATTTTAAATGATTTTAAACTAAACAAAAAATAATAATATCAATAACAACATATTTCCTACACGGTAAATTTACACGACGACGGACTCGTCGCCGATTCGTGACTTCTGCCACTGCCTAACTTTCACAGACTGAAACGAAAGAGACTTCTACCTACGTCTGTTTTGACTGGCAACTACGAACGACGGCCCTCGTAGATAGCGGACATTAATCGTCACTCATCGAGTCGTAAAACTACGATTTATTTACCTGAAGTGATGGGCAGCGAAAGAGTGAGAATCATAGCATCAATGACAAGACGAATTGAAAGGTTTTGATGTAAATCGTAGGCAGTAGTAAGTTCGTAACGTAAACGAAAATTGATTTATTAACCAACAACGCTACGAGCCGCTGCTTGCCGAATAACACCGATCGGAATCACGTGCGTCTTATCACACCACTGCTATCAGTAAACACAAAATCACAAATATAAGCGTCCGACATGAAGTTACGAACGCTGCGGTTCGTTCCGTTTCCGACCCGTCAGGATTTAAAATGATAAGAAAGCATTATCTCTCGAACCGTTCGACCACCGCGCGCCGATCGCCGAATCGCCGGGCGGTTTACAACACGGTTGCGTATCTACAGGTATACGGTTGAAAATATCGATGGTGTTTGAAAATATTTTCAAACTAAACTGTTATTAGTTGTTAAATACGTCAAATCTCAGGAAGCCCTAGTGTCGCCTTAACCTTTTTCACCACTGTTATACATTAAACAATTACTTCTAAACACTTCTGTCCGCTCGACCGTATGTCAATGTGACCGAATTTTTGCTAATTGCGTTTTTATTTACATAT
Organism: Myzus persicae; assembly: GCF_001856785.1. Lineage (NCBI taxonomy): Eukaryota > Metazoa > Arthropoda > Insecta > Hemiptera > Aphididae > Myzus > Myzus persicae. The sequence continues at coordinate 315,833 of NW_019102665.1, read as the reverse complement.
TTTCAAAGTAATATTTTGTTCAAACGTCGTCATTTTTGTACTTCGAAATGGGTCGAGCAGCATATAAATGCTGTGTGCAGAACTGTTCATTTAAAGGTAAGGTTTTTATTTATTTCGCACATCGATTCATAGTAAAATATAGTACAGCTGTCTGACGGCCGTGTCAACCTTTCGGAACTAACGGACTAGGTACTAAGTTCACAATTTTGAATTCTGTGTATTACAAATGCACTATGAACTATACATATATATTAATGTTTAAAAACGTTTGAAAAAAAATTTTAAATGTTAGTTGACAGAATAATTTTTGTACACAGTGTTGTACAACAAATTCCGCCCTAAAGGTTAATACAATTTAAATGCTTTTTTCCCCCTCTAAAGACAGTTGAAATTGAATTGCTCTCTAATAAGGTGCTCCACAAAACTTTACCTTATTTATTTATCTATAAATCAAACTCCATTATACAACACTTTTATTAAAAATCTAGTTAAAAATTAATTGAACTCTATTCGAGTATAAGAATATTTTATAACTAATTCTTATATACTGAGTTTATTTGATGGTGACAAATATCACCTTATGGAAAGTGCTTAAACATCTAAATTTGCATTCATAAAACTATAAATTAATATAATAACAATTAACAAAGGGTTCCTAAATATTCCAATAATATCCACATTTTTCTGCCGACCATTGGACTATATTATATTATATTAACTAGTCAATTGTTATTTATGTGTTTTAATTTATAAATTATTACTATAGATGGTGTATCTCATAGATTTCCAAACCCCAAAATATACGTGGATATTATGAAAGAGTGGATCAAAGCCATTGGGCTAGAATTTTTCTATGGGTTGGATCCAGAAACTATTTATTATACCAAACGAATTTGTTCCAACCATTTTACTTCTAGTGATTATAGTACAGGATCAAAAAGGCTGAAAAAAAATAGTATTCCCACTGTAAATCTCTCAAGTCCCACAGACCGGTAAATGTTTAATATAATTAATTCAAATGCAGTAGTTTAATAAATGTTTTGTTGTTTAGTACGGTTTCCAAGGCGCGACTTAGCATGCGCCGCGGAGACCGTACTGCAACAAGAGCAGTGTTTTGCCACAGCCACTGGCGAGTATATATATACTGGAGTATCCAAATAGGTTAAAATCAAAACACACTTAAACATTTTTTAAATATTTTGACTCATATTGAACTATTTATAGGCATATGAAATTTTCGATTATTATTATTAGTTATTAAGAATTATTATAAGAAATTAAAAAAAATTGAACGTTAATCCACAAAATTATTTTATGAGTGTCTTGAAGTTTGATTTTGGCAATTTTTGTGAAAATCAAGAAAATTTGTTATTGAAATAATATTTGAGTTAGTAATTCGTACAATTTTTTCATTTTATACCCAAGATTTGAAAATGTAAAACAAGATTCTCATAAGTTTTTCTACCTTAATCAACCAAAAAAAAGTGGGTTAGTTTATTTACAACAAAATAACATAAATCATTATTCTTAGTTATTTAATATGTAAATTTCAAGTATCTGCCTTTATTCGTTTTTGAATTACAACAAAATAAGACAATCGCAATACAAGAAATGGAGTGAATAATGTTGTAAAAATGTCAACTTCAAACGTTCACAAAAATGTAATTTGATTTTCTGGTAGAATTTTTTTCTTTGATAAAGGTAAACAAACTTGTCATGAATGAGTTAGTTAACTAATCACACCAGTAGCGAGTATATACAAGCATTTTTGAAAGTCAAATAAATCTATTTTACTTAAAAAATAATAAAAATAAATTTTTCTATTAATTTAATATAAAATAGAAATAACTAGATTAATGACTAGATTACAATTAATTTTTTCCAGCTTTTCACCCAATTTAAGTATCCAGCAAAGTAAAGAAGCAGATTGTTCTACCAAGGCTGTCATAGACGTCAGGGTTAATGAGTTTGGTGACAAAGAATCTCCCAAGTTCCAGGCATGTTCATATGCCGGAAAACGCGGACGATCCAAAACAGACAAATTGGAAGTTTTGATAGCCTAGAGAGTAAAAGATCAAAACACAATTATAGAGACCATTGAAAAACAACAAATAGTTCTTTAATATATTAAACATGCATTATAATATTATAAATCGACGGTATTTTGTTATTCTGTAGGGGCGTTTTTACCACCAAAAATCGAAAAATACGTTTTTGGTATCAACATTTTCAGAAAAATCACAAAAATAATCTGATAAAACGGTGTGTACATCTACGAAAAAAATAAGATAACAATACCGAGAACAATATATCTAAACGCCCTTTTAAAAATTAAAATAATCTACACAGAACTGTTGAAAGCGCTTATACCACATCTAATGTATGTTAATTGTCTACAACCTACACAGTTTGTAACAATAATTATGAATTTAGTTGTTGTATATTACCATATTCTATCCTAAAAATTGAGTATTTAATAAATTTTATTTTATACTAAAATTTGGTTTACTTCTTTTAACCAAATACCGTCGATATTGCAAATTTGTAGATTTTTAAAATACAATGACTGAATCAAATGTTCCTTATTAAATTACAATTATCTAATTAAACTTTTATTTTGATTGTTAAATACATTTTTAAGTTTTCTGATGTATGATGATAGTCAATTAGTATGTAATCGTATATATTATATTGTAGGTTGTAAAAGTAAAATTACCAAATATGTAACAAATGTTCCTTATTGTATGTCTGTTATTTTATATTATATCAAATTACTTATCAGATACTTAGTAGTTTTATTATTTTATTGCTTTCAAATTCAGAATGTTTTATGTTTATTTGTACTTTACTTAATTCAACTTTGGATGAATTATTGAATTTATATTATACTGATTAATATTGTAAATATGTGTTTTATAACAATAAAACCTAAATTCATGTTTAATTTTGGTTGTTTTCCTTGCATTTTATTTTATTAATTAATTTAACAACATTTTTTTTCATTGGTAACTCATGACTTTTCAAGCAAATTCATCTGCATTTTTCATAAAGTATTTAACTATTTAAGTGTTGTTAAGTGTGTAGTTTTAATAGTTTTCAAGTCACAGAAAGCAATTCGAGTAATCAATCATAAGAACATATTATATAAAAAAATGCTGGTAAGGGGGTAAAGCTCTGCTGTAGTGAATGTGTTGAATTTGAATTCAATAAGATAAAATCATTGTATATGAAAAACAATTCTTGGAGGAGATAGCCCATCAGCCTATAATATTACTAAATACTAATTATAGTTGATGATATTATTGTGATTAAAGTAATTTATTTTACTAATAGGTATTAGTACTATAGTAAGATAAATTCATTTTTGAAAAAAAAATCGGTTTGGAAATGTCATTGTGAGTATAAAATATAATAATATACTCTAAAATAGTAGTACTCAAAGTGTGGTACTAGGAAAACTACAAAGAAGTACGCGCCAAAGGCTGCATGGTGCAAAAGTATGGCATTGAGCGTTAAAGAAAAGTCAATTGCTTAAATGAAAAAAAATGGTTTTTGTTCCATACTACTTGGTAAAAATATAAACAACAAATTAATCTATGCTCATCCTGAGATTTGTGTACACTATGTATTTCAAACTACATTTAAAGAGGATTTTTTATTTTGTGAAACACTATTGACACAAACCACTACTGATGAAATACGAGTATTAAAAGAATTGAACCATTTTTTTGTTGAAAATGGGTTAAATTGGAAATAGTGTGTTGTCAATAAGTGATTTTATTTAATTATATGCATAATAAGTTATCTATTTAATCTAATAATTCACTAAACTACGACTGTTCCTTAATTGTTAATAACTTGAACTTGCCTTTATTGCTACATCTAAATCTGAAGATGTTCTCTGGACTCTGAGGCTTAAGAAAAGTACTAAGTTCTTGAATTAATGTATTTGTCAATAGTTTTTAATAAATGCCAAATTTGAAAGTTCAAACGATTTTATGATGTTATTATTCACAGTTCTTGGGTTAGGTTGGAAATTAATTTGATTTTGCTGATTTTTAATTGCGAATAAACAATCTAGTTCGTCAACATTCACCATAGTTAACAATGTGGAATACGTAATTAAAATAGAAATAGAAAACGAATAATTAAATTCAAATAAAGTAAAGTTTTAATAATTAGGTATGATAACGAAAAAACAGTGACCACAATATTAAAAAATGCAATAAATTTACAACGTCGTATACGACAACTTCTTGGCGAGTGGTTAGACCCACTCTTGAAAGTCGTAACTATTAATTTTCATACGCCCGTGAACATAGGTGTATCTAGATGGGCTTAGACCTCTCTCCCCCCTCCCCCCCCCAGAATTATTGTTGTCTACTTCAGATAAATCATAAATGCACAGACTTCTATACTAATCAGTAAACTGATTCGTATAGAAATCTGTGGGTGAACGTGCTTACCATAATGTACTTGACGTGGTGAATGACAATACGTCCTATTAGAGGTACTAATGTTATCACATTTGTAATTAATAATTATCAGTACTTTTCTTAGTGATGATTGGGAAAAGAAAAAATCAATTAAGGAAAAACGGACATTTTTACAATTTTTAGTACCTACCAGTTTAGACAAAAACGATAGTGTTTTTTTGTTTTTGGTGTAGATTCGAAAAGCTATTTCAGTAATATTATGAGTATGATATTTTCAATTGTATGTACCTACCAGGGCTCGTAAGTTCATGCATTTGCATATTTTTTTTTGCTACACAGAAAAATATGCTAACTGAGATAGTGAGATACAAATCCGTTTCATAACAATAGTAATAATAATATGAAGTTTAATAGTGCATGTTTTTGTATGTTTTGGGTGTAAAGGCATATTTGGCATATAATCGTTTTTTTAGAGTTTTATAGCGCATATTATTTCATTAAAAAAATTGTTTAGAAAAATATTTGAAATGTTTCTTGTTTCTTATTTACTTTCCCGTTTACTGAATGAAAGTGTTTTGATTTATTTTTATTTTCGTGTGACTACTGACTAATTACTTTTCTAGATTTCCCTATTTAGATTTTATGCGTTTTACTTAGTACCGCGGAAACAATTTTATAGCTACCACTACCATCCTCCGCCGTGTATAGTCCCTCGTCGAAACGATACCTGTACAATGTTTCTTACCAATTCGCATCTATAATTTTGTACACTGGTACAGTATAGTTTTCTTGCACACGCCAGTCTCCGATGAGTTGTTTAACTGTACGAGTCGTTAAAATTTCAAATAACTAATATTTCATTCCAAATATTTTCATTGTAGGTGCAGGATAATGGTGTACAAAAATTGGACAAAAAATGACTACCTAATTAAAATTAATAAAGATAACAAATCCATGTGATTATATATTTATATGAACTTCACAAGTATTCAATTTATTAATTTTGATTGTTAAATATATACAAATTAAAAGGAATAAAATACTTTTAAAATTAATGGATAGGTATATTCTTATTATTTTAAAATTTGCTCATAAATATTTTACATAATTCATATTTTGAGTGCATAATTTAAAAATGTAAGGGCATTTAAATGCATATTTTCGAACTTTTTAGTGCATATTTTAATGCATGTTTTGCCAATTTTTAGTGCATGAATGCATGCTTGTTTGTGCTTTTTTTAGTGCATGAACTTTCGAGCCCTGGTACCTACATATACTTTTCAACTTTATATTATATCGATAATTTCACTTGGTAGAAAAATTGGAAAATTGAATACGAAATTCATAAAAGTTACGAAAATCCACTTAATATTGTAAGTAAGAAATTCATAAAATAAGTCTTTTTATATTGAAGATTCAAAAATGAAATACAAGATTCCTCATTTACTTTTTCTGCCTTTAACAAGGCATGATTTTTTACATTAAAAATTTTTTATGAATTTCTAACTCAAAATAATTTTCCAATTTTTGTGATTTTGATGAATTTTGTTAAGTCTTCATAAAAACTTATGAACATTGTTGTATACAATTTTCAGTTGTTTTGACGGAGTGAAAAATTTTTTATCGACAATAAGTAGTTCAAAAAGCTAATACAACTCGACACTTGTACGTTTCTTATGCCTATAAATTGCTCAAAAAGAGTCGAAATATTTGATGGTGTTGATAAATTGCCAATATAAACATTCAATGAAAATTGTATATATCTACAGTAATTTTATAGAGTTTCCAAAAATTGGTTTTGCGTAAAAATGTCAGTTTATCTTTAATTTTTTTTTTTGTTTTTTATGAAGCTTTTGAAAAGTATCAGAGTAATTTTTTACTCTTAACCAATAATCACCCAAAGTACTCGTACCAACAAGATTCAATTTTCTATCAGAAAAGATGCTGTTGAAGAAAATCGAAGAACCTATTTTTAATTTTTACTCTCCCAAAATGGTGATGACAGACCCAAAAACCAATTTTTTCAAAAAAAACCCGCGTTGTAAAATCAATCACAATATGTTAACAACAAGAAAATATATTTTTCTGTACTAAAAGCACAGTGGGTGTGTACATGGAATTGGTGTATGGAGTGGGTTAGGTACCTTTAAGAAATTTTTAAGTCTGCTTGAAACTACTATAGATTCATTAGATTTTAAATAATTAAATAAACATATAAAAAAATATATATTGTCAGAAGGGTACGTGGTTGCTTGTGCCCTCTTAGATGGGGTAAACGTATACTAAACCAATACCTAATTAAAAAATAAATCACAATAATACAATATATAGTTCTAAAATTTGGTTTACACTTTTACAGTTAGTTTATAACATTAATAGACTAGATATCTGTAGAGTTACAGAGGTTAAAAGTAAGGCTAAAAGCCAAAACAGAATTATATGGATCACTGTGCGGACAAATATTTTGATTTTGATTTTAACTACGGTATTTAAATGCATATAAATATATTAAGATTCTTGTTTTATTTGATCTAGAATTCGAAGGGAAGGAGTTGCATAAATCGAAAAATATCATGTTAAACCGAAAACAATTAATCCATTAAATACCTACATTTTTTAATTACAAGTAAACACATTTATATTTAGTATTGAATTCACACTCAATGATCAAAATTCTAAGGCTGTGCGGATTATTTTGTGATAGTGTCGATAGTGATGATCTTAACGTGTTTTTTAAATAATTTTTTTCGATGAAAAAATCTTTTACCAGTATAGTGTACTCTGGATGTTTGAATAATTCTTTTACCGAATATATGTCTTATATCTAGGTAGAAACCAATTTAAAATTTAAATTCTGAGTTCCGAGTTCATTGAGTATACTTATATGTTTATTCATGTATTATACAAAATTAATATCCGTAATAAAGATTTTCATGCTGTGATAATAAATATTGTAAAATTATTTAAAAAATTAATAATTATGCTCATATATATATTTACCTGTTGTAGTTGCAGACGATGGCGCAAAGGAAGTAGCTTCAGTGGACTTCGGTGACAATTGCATCGGTTCAGCAATTTGTTCATCAAATTAATGTACATAATCTTATGAATATTGAACGTTTGAGCTAACAAACAATAATAAAATACATATTTACATATTCGTTTCTTGTATTAAAATAATACCCTTCACAATAATATTATTATGCCTATATTATACCTGCTGTACTTGAATATGAAGATACATGCGAGGTAGATGCTTTCTGTTCTGGAAATGAATGTGTTCTGATAAGTGTCTGTTTTGTTACGGATTGGTCAGTTGACATTGTATCAACTAAAGTATTATTTTGATTAATACGATTACATTTGTAGACTATATATAATTCGATTACATTAATAAAATAATAAATTAATTTAGAATAAACCGATAATTGATCTAACAAATAATAGAAGAGCATGAGGTTGATGTTTGGTTTTCAATGAACTTTTGATTACGTACACTAGGAAGTGCTCAAAAGTTTTTGCAGCAAATCGAATGATATCCGTGGATTTTTGACACAGTTGTGGGGAAATGGTGTCGTTGTACTTCATATCGAAAGTGATGCGTATTTCTAATACGTTGTGACACTTTTTTAAAACTTTTTATCGTTAAATAATATCACTTTGTCATTGCAATTGCAATTATTGAAAGCACACACTTTAACACCCTCAATTATTGGCGGCTTGAATACTTATTAATTCGTAAAGTGACAAAATATTAGATTAAGAAACAGTGGACGCTGTCACAAGGTAACTGATGCTTGGTCTCTATTTCGAAATCCAACATAGCTTTAGGACTATTGTCTATATAAGTATAATATTATTATACATATATTTATAACTACATAATATATTTATACTTTGTAAACTTTGACGAGGAACTCTAAGAAACGTTATACATTAAAGAACTATAAGAATTCAACTCATTTGGAGGCTGAGAACTGTCGATGGATAAAACAAAATAATGAATAATATTCATTCAATTGGTTTGATGGTCCACAATATAATTGCTAAAATCCATCAAAGAAGTAATGAATCGCGACGAATCTGAAGATAAAATATAGTAACATAACATTGTATATACTATCATGTTTAAGATACATTCGTATTATAATAATAATATCAATTTTTTTTTAGCTAAAAATACAAATAAAAAAAATAGCAGTGACAAAGATAATCGCAATGAATTATTAGATTGTGATTCAATAAAATATGAAGTATTATGTATACCTATAATTTTTTACAAAAACATTTTTTAAACCATTGTAAATAAAACAAACATTACCAAATCCAAAAAAACTTGATCTATACAATTTAATTGTATTTTCAGTTAAAACGTTGTTCGTAATTTAATCCTTTAAACAAATGATATGGAATATTACAAGTTTTATATAAAATTTCAATTATTAATTGCATACACTCGGCCTTCGATTGCACTTAAACTTTTGTAGTACTATAACTCTGGCATAATTTTAACCTCCGATTACAGTTCTGTTGTTTTGTTAAAACGTAGTTATTAAGCAAAGATTAGCTTCATAAAATACCAAAACTATATTTAATCATTTTCCAACAATGAAAGAACAAAAAGATCCAGCGTGGCAGCAAAATCAAAATTGGCCCACACGATGATACATATAATTCTGTTTTGGCTTTTAGCCTCGATTTTAACTTCTGCAACTTTACAGATAGGTAGGTAGTTTATATAGTATTTATGTTATAAACTAACTGTTGCCGTCGAAGCGCGAAGGTAACTAATAATAATATGTAAAATATATCGGTCACGGAGGAACAGCTGGTCTCTCACTCACACACAATAATCACCTTTGTATTGTTTTATTTTTGTTATAATTATTATTGAATGTGTCTTGTGAGTTATATAATATGTAGATAATCAACGCGATATCGCATGGCTCCGCGCCGGCTGCGAGAATAAAATAATAGCGCGGCCGCCATGATTTTGTCTTTTACCGTACGTTGTTGTGTGATGACCGGCGGGCGAGTGCCAAATTATAGTTACTATAATATTATATTATTCTGTTTTACTCGAATAGTAAAAGTATTTTTTTCTACTCGCGCATATACATTGTTATAACAATGTGAGCCACAAGTTCTTATATTTTACCAGTGTGAGCCGTAGGTAAGGGACTTAAATTATATATAAAATAGTTCGCGCGATTCGCCACTATAATATTATCATATATACTATTTATCTCAACACAACATTGTCCTGTGCATTATTAATTATTATTATATTATATTGTTACCACTGTAGGAGAAAGCTAGCTGGTCAGACTACGCTCCACAAATTGTGAGTTTTTATTATTTTTGTCATTTACATTTAATATTATATTGTTGGGCCAGAACGGCCGCATATTATTTTTGTATTTATTATTTTTATACGAGCCTCAGCTCTAATAGCTGCGTCAATATAATTTATTCTGTTCGACCATTATAAGGGCCCGGGCATTCTTATATTATATTATAATTTATTCTGTTTGTTCTTAAGGGCCGAGCATTTTTAAATATTATTATTTGTTCTGGTTTGCCACAAGGGCCGAGCATTTTTGCGTTTTAATCTTATTCTGTTGGGCCAGAAGGGCATTAATACCACCAAGTTATCCTGTCCAGCCATAAGGGTTGTGATTTATATTTATATTTTAATTGCTTTCCGTGTTATGAAATATGAATTATTATTCTATCTTAAATCATACAGTATTACAGCAACCCATCTTTTACCAGTAACCGTGTTACCATTTTTTTATTATCGGTTTTACGTGAACACGCCTACTCTCGTAGTCCTCCAAATTTTTAAGACTTGGGTGCTAGTGGTGGCCGGTGGGCAACTAAGTCGGTGCCCGGGTAAGCAAATATATATATAATATATAATATATTATACGGCCCGGCCCGCGCACTGACTGTAAACCAAATTGCAGAACTATACATCGTGATTTATTTTTTAATTATTGGTTTACTATAGTTTATTCCTTCTGAGAGAGCTTAAACCACCGCCTACCCTTCAGACAATATTTTTTCTACATGTAAACATTTAAAATCTATGACTGCCCCAATTTGCACGACTATATTTGAATATTTTTTTCATTCACAAAGCGTTAAACTTGTAATTGGCCGCCCACGCTCTCCGCCTTCAGAGCGACTTCTGGCAGATACGCTTTAGCTTTGTCAGTGTGATAAGAATTTCTAAACAAAAACCACGACTATAATCGTTCAGTGCAGTTTACATGTAGCTCTCCGGCTCTTGCAAGTGCTGAACATTGCCAATTTACTCTCAGCAAATCACGTGTTGCTTTGTTACTTTAAAAATTAGAGTGAATCGACCTCTTATGAAACTAGATGGTAAGAACATTATCTGTGTTTGTATAAGGTTTTCTTATAATTGTTCGATTTTTTAGCAAGTTTTGGGTGTATATAATATTATACTTTATAAAGTTTAATTTTATATTAATTCAGTTATATAGTTTAAATTAAAAATGCTTATAAGTTAAAACTCATTTCACATAAAAACTGAATTATTGTACAAATGATCACTTATTTTTTAATTTACGCAATATTACGTACATAAAAATGTAACCATCGTAAAAAACCAACAATACAAATACAGATAAATAGATAATGTTCTTTCATAGTAGGCCGATTCACTTTTATTTTTCGAATTAACGATGATGAAAATTAAGTATGAACTACACATGATCTCAGAACTGGACTGAGCAGGCGGGATACCTGGAAACTCCCGGTGGGCCGCTTGTATTCCTAGGGAAGTTTTTTCTTCAGGTTTATCGGTTTTATCGGTTAAGACTTAAGGCTCATCCTGTCGACGGATGTAGACGCATTTTCTAATGCGATCGTACTAGAAAACTGTCCAGTGATGGCTCGTGACTGTCGGACATAGGTGTGTGACAAAATATTATGGAAATTACTTAAAATCATCGCTGGTGGGATTTTTTTCATGGGCCCAAGAAATTTTTTTCATAAAGCAAAAACTTCCTACTTAGGTACTACTAAGAATTTTTTTCTATTTTACGTAATTTACCTAAAAATATTTTTTTTATATACACAAATACACAATTAAACAAAGTATTTAAGAATTCGTACACTCTTCAATATGTATTTACTAATTTATTCCTTAAATCATTAAGCTACAGATATTATTTTGCTCATAGGTATTTTGCTATTTCATATTAAAATAAAATATGTTCCAATTAAATGTTTAGGACCTTAGTACCTACACTAAGTACAATCAATACAAGTTTTATACAAAAATTCAAGATCTTAACATCAAAATTGTTTTGGACGTAGCCGTCGTACGTCGGCATTACCTATAATTTATTTTTACTCTCACTCGTTTTCTATAGATATTTCAATTATTAAATTAAAAAGTATAAAAACCCACAAGCCGCTATCGCAAACGGAACTTATATTTTCAATTTGAAAAACAAAATTATAGGCTTAAAAATCATCAAATTCCATGAAAGGCGAGGGCCCTAAAATGGTGGGGCCTAGGGCAGCTGCCTCTTCTGCCCTGCCCTTCCACCGGCGCTGCTTAAAATAGATATGAAAAAATGTATACGTTGTCAAAAATAGATGCTTGTGTCATATTATTGTCTTCGTTAATCTGTAATCCCTACCTTATCCTCCGCAAGTCTGCAACGCTTAAAATGTGTGACAATTTATTATCATCACACGAACTTCCAACCTAGCTATTCCGTTGCCGCCGAAATCATAATCGACACAATTTCGCAAAAGAGCCCAAACCCTAACAAATTGCTTAATATGTATAAATGTGTATTCTGGAGTCTAAACATATGTATTTTAAATAAAAATGATAACATTTCTTTGTACTAACCAATTTTTTATTATTTTTATGTTTTAATAATAATATTAAGTGTTCAAATTCTCAAAATAATATACAATCATTTCGTAAGAACATATTTGTTTCTTTAGGGTTGTTTTTATAGTTATACCTAAGTGGCACGATTTTTTTTCATTTTACCAGCAGAAATTTTTGACCCAGTCCGGCCCTGTATGATCTGCTGAGCGTACATTTTGCTGCTACGCACTTAAAAGACGGAGACAACAAATGCCAGTATTAAGTCCTTTTGAATGCAATAAATGTTATTACTGTTATGATAATTAAATATTTTGAAAATTGCATTTCATTAAATAAATTATAATTTAAATTGTATAATCAATTTCTACGATTAATATTTTTTTTTAAATAACTACAAAATAAATTATTTTATGATAAATCATTACTTTGCGTGTAAATATAAATTGCTAAAAAATTGATTTTCTTATCTTACTTAATAAAAGGAACCACCAGGGCTTAAAGTGGGAAAAAAATCCAAGGGGGACTAATATCTTCATATAGATGAATGTTAAACTAATGTTCCATAATATATAATTTTAAATATAATGTCTAATGCATGTATACTATATAGTATATTGTATATGTAATCGTAAAGCATTATGTGGTAAACGCGTGCATCAAATCGTCAAGATCATGATGGTTTCGAATAAAGAAATTTTAACTTAAAACAAATATGAGAGTTGAATGTATACGTGCAGGTCATCTTGAGGACTATAAGGTACTCATACACTAATAATTAAATGATTTTGTGAACATTTGAAATTGTTCTTGGAGTTATTAGAAAGGTTTAGAGAATAGGTGGTTTAAACCATGTTCGATTTAAACCAAATGCTATATCCCATCCACTACAGGCAAATTGTCCATCTCGGCCGAATTTATTTACAGAGCAAGGAGCACAGATCCAACTTTGCACGTCAGCTGAAGTACGCCAAAACCAAGATGCACCTATTTATACATATAGGATGTAGTGGATGTACACTGTACAGTCTACCTATTTTTTCATTTTTTTATCCGTTAATAGACTCAAAAACTAGGTAGGCACCTGCCTACTGGACCGTTTTTAATTAATTCCTTGAGACTTGGAGGGTGCTGACGGCTTATGTTTTCAATTCCTATAAGTAGCTCAAAGATAATTTTTTTCTCAGCTTATAAAAAAGAAAAACATTTTTATTTATCTACGTGGTTGCTATGCAGGTTACTTAATATATAACTGTTATAACTTATAACTTATAATTACACAAAATATGGTACATACTACACTTGTTTGCAAATACATTTACTAAAATACAAATCTTTGGGCTCACCGCCCCGGCAAAATGAGGCGGGAAATCTAGTTTATATTTACCTGAAGACTTAACTTTTTCATTATGCTTAAACAGAAATGTGAACTATCAATAAATATTGTGCACAAATTGTCGTCGCCAAATAATTATAATTAAACAAACAACTAATATTTTACGTATTTAAAATTAATGCTGTAATTGTGTGCAAATGTAAAATATTTAATAATTTTTAGAGTGGATTGCTCCCTTATGAAGTTATTATTTAAAATTATATAAAATTCATAGATTAGAAAAACACAATTTTTTTTAAATAATAAGCTTTCCTATAGAATACCTAAGTCTATAAATTGAGTTTTATATCAATTTCATTAATTTTTAAAATATATTATAACTTGTAGGTACATAATAATTAAATTCATTCAGATATACTCAACATGTTTTGTCGTACCAGCTTAAATAGGTTTTTGTAATTAAGTTTTTATTTTGAAATATTACACAATTGTTGATCATAAAATAATGCAGAGTTATCATAGTCTACTACGTGTCAAAAGCTTCAGTAGTATTGAATTCATTAAAAATTATACTGTTGAACTTGGAATTATTTATGTTAATTAAAAAATATAAATATTAGTAACAAAAAAGTATTCAATACGCAATTAAAGAACACCTTTATTTATAAGAAGGATAAGTTCAAAACGTATGGCAAAAAGGTAACATTTAAACATTAATTGGTCATAACATGTAAGTATAGAGGATTAAGGGTATATCGATATGGCAATCCTAACGTTATTAAAACAGTTGTGTTTATTTTGTATGTACTAATGTCTAGAAATCAAGAAAAATAATAAAATATTTACAGACAAGTAATAGCATTCTCAATATTAATAAATAATATTTAAATTCATAAAAACGAAAGTAATGATTTGTACTAGTGTTTTGCTGATATATCATCATACATAAATCAACTCAATGCAGCAAATGGCGAGTTGTAATTGTGTAAAGAGTTTCATAACGTCTAGGCATCATGATGGGATTTTTTTAGGCGGATGGGTAAGGGTAATTTTAGGTAAAGAATGATGTAATTATCACTTATACAGTTTTCTTCAAATTGTGTTTATACAAAAATTTCAAAAATTTTACCTACTGCATAGGTTCTGAAAAATATACCAATGAATTATTATTTATACACACTCACCATGCTATTTAGGTAGTTCTATTTGATTCAGCTATAAACATTTTAGGTATTTATTATTAGGTATGATACATTTTATCTTATCATTTATATAGGTTATTAGGTTATAAGATTTTCTGAATTGTGTATAGAAAAAGTGGTGATGATCAAGTACATATTAGTTCTTATATACCATAGGTTCCCAACCTATGGTCCGCGGACCACTAGTGGTCCGCGAGACATTGTCATGTGGTCCACGAGCCATACTTACAAAATGTAAAAATATTTTAATAATTTCATTTTCCTTTGAGGCATAACACTAACTATTGATAATCGTGTATAGTAGGTCGTTTCTTTATAAATTTATATTACATAGTGAAACCCATGTTATTAAAAGCCTTTATTCATGTAATAATAATCAAAATTCTAAAATATGTGAAAAAAAAATTGATTCTTATTTATAAGAAAAATAAGGTATACAATTGAGGTGGTCCGTGACGTATAGAAAGTTCTCATAGTGGTCCGTAGTACCAAAAAGGTTGGGAACCACTGTTATATACCTACCACCACCAATATTTTTCACATTCAATTGAGAAGATCCTATTTAAACGATATGCAAAATGATACTAGGCTGCTGCAGATTTCAGTGAACGGACATCAGTAAGAAATATACTAAAAAAAAAATGCTACTAAATTAAGAAACACTTTATACATAGTTAAAATATATTTATAGTTGATAACATATTATATTTAATTATAATAACATTTCTTAGCATTATTCTTCAAGTTAATTAACTATGCTATTTTTTAAACTCTAATATAATAAAATGAACACTGTGAAATATACCTATAATGTACAACTTAATACATAATATAACATACATTCAAAACAATATAATATTCTTATGGAAGAAAGGTGGAACTCCCAAATTTCTTTCTACTTTATCTCTAATTTAACAAACTATAAAATAATTTTTATGATTTTTCACTAAACTTTTTGAATGAGTTTCCTGTTTTAAAATGTTTTTCACCGGTATCCCAATTAAATTGTTTTATTAACGTTATGAATAATTTGGTGTCCACTTAATGATATGCATTAGAAAAACATGTATACAAATGTTGAATTTGAATGACTGTTCTCCAGTATGAGTTCTAATGTCATTAGATGTTTTAAGTATCCTTCAGTAGAAGCCATTTATTTGAATTTTAAATTTAAAATTAATTTTCTCCTGGATGAATCCTCTTCACATGAAGCTTTAAAGTATCTATCCTTGAAAATGAGGAATCACAAAAATTGCATTTATGTGGTTTAACTCCAGTGTGAGTCATATTGTGACGTTTTAAGAGCCTTTCGTCTAGAAAACATTTATCACAAATATCACATTTATATTTAAATTCTCCCGTATGAAGGTTAATGTGAGTTTTTAAATTATCCACCCTTGAAAATGATTTACTACAAAAATTGCATTTATATGGTCTATATCCACTATGAGTCTTATAGTGACGTTTCAAGGTTCCTTCATGTAGCATCGTTATATCACAGAAATCACATTTAAATTGTTTTTCTCCCGTATGCATGTTACTGTGCATTTTTAAATTACCCATCCTTGAAAATGATTTACTGCAAATATTGCATTTGAATGGTTTTTCCCCAGTATGAATCCTAATATGAACTCTTAAGTGTCCTGCAGATAAAAACCGGTTATGACAAGTACTACATTCAAATTTTTTCTCTCTCATATGATGCTTAATGTGAGATATTAAGCGCCTTCTTTGTAAAAAATGTTCTTTACAAATATCGCATTTATAAGACTTTTCAGCCTTGACTTTGTGTTGAGTTGGTATTGATGCAATCACATTATCTTTAGTTATTATCTGAGCTCTTAAACTTGATATTGTATGTTTAGAATCATTTGCGTAACTGAAACAATAATATATACTTTTATATACTTGGCTATAATGACTTACTGCTTAAACATAACAATTAACGATATTAATGCAATAATAATTAACTTCAATATTACATTTTTTACATAGCTTGCTATAAGAAAAATAGTTTCCATGACATCAAAATGGCTAAATCTACATGCATAATGAAAAAAAGAGGGTAAATGGGTGACCTCTGCTGCACACTTGGTTACAATTTGAAGTGGGTCACTGTAATGGATGGTGTTAAATTGTAATTCAAGGATATAATATCATTGTATACAAAAAATGATTCTGAGCAGACGGTTTATTGGCCCAGGATATTTTATATTATATTTATACTCTAAAAGTTTCAAGTACCCATAAATAATATTTTTAATTTACAACAAAATAAGTCCAAACATTACCCTCAACAATGTACCAAATCACACATCAAACACTGTCAGATATTTAGGATTAATCCTTGACAAAAGACTGACATGGAATAAACACTTTCAAACCAAACAACCAACCTTAAATAATCACATGCATATGCTCAGACCTCTGTTAATTATAAATAAGTGCTCCACCTTAGACATCAAACTATTAATCTACAAAGCTCTACTCAAATCAATCTGGACATACGGACTTCAACTATGAGGTGCGGTCGTGCGGAAAAAAAATCTAACAGTAATAGAATCAAAACATTCCAAAACATATCACTCCAAAGATTATCCGATGCTGCACCCTACGTCTCTAACATAACTTTTCATAACAATCTACATAAGAGAACAATAAAAGAGGAAGCATGTATTTTGTACACAAGTTTCCTTTAACGACTCCAAACCCATTCTAACTCTCTCATAAAAGATCTCTCCGTCCTTACTCTCCCAGGAAATCCTAACTGCAGATTAAAAAGGAAGACAAGTGGAGCCGTGACCTTTTACGAAATTTAAATGTCTAACGTCTCTAGTCTGAAAAGTAGCAAAAAAAACTAATTAATCAATAACCAAGAGTCACTAATGGGTGGCTGATGGTGGTTACTTCATCACACCTTACATGTTATTTTATTCTTATCATTTAAACTTATTGAGCTAAATTGTATAGATTGTTTATGTCAAATAAAAATAAAAATAAAATTACGCAATGCTTAACAAGTTGTTGGTCATGTCTATTTTTTATTACTTCATTAGTCGCACAAAGAAAATTTCTTTGTTATTCTATGTAACCAAAACATATTTACTGTACAAATAATGCTACCTATCTATAATCATTTTTTAAATGTATATATTTGAATGTTTACATAACCATATACATCATATAATACATTACAAATGTAATTAATGAGTATTAATATTATTGTTTTTATTTGTCACACATTAGATAATTTTTTTCACTATGTAAATATTGATTACATTAGACAAATACTGGCAATTTAAAATCAATTAAAATGGTTTATGCAAAATAATAATTTTTAGATAAAGTTATACTTTGAAAGTAGAGTACCAGTTAATCTCATTGAAATCTAGACGTAAACTTTATTGAAGCATATTGATATTATGTATATAAACTTTAAAACGGTTTTACCAAAAGCCTGGAATTATTACGAAAGATTTCATATAATGTACCACAAAGTGCCATTCATAATTTTTGCTGTTTCTATCTATACTGATACATAAGTAAAAATTTTGTTTGTAAGAACTCTCTCTCTCTATAAACATATATATGTATATAGTTATATTGAATGTTAAATTTCTATGATGAGTTAACAAATTTTTACTTTTTAATAGATGATAAGACATAGTTAAAACGTTATGCCTTAAATGTAGTAGTTTATGTATTGATATGTTTAAAATTAAATTAACTATACCATTGCCCCAAGTGGGAGTATTTAATAAACAAATAAATAAATAATATAATATATTGTAGAGAGTAGTACATGAATGCTTAACACAATAAAACAATATAATAGGTAGTGGTAACTTAATTAATACTAAGATGAGAAAATGTTTTGCAATTCACCGGATTAAGGTTTTACCATAGTAATAACTTATGAGATGTTAATTTTTTACCTAAAACCACAGATCTAAAATAATATATTCTATTTTATAATACTTAATATCTGTATATATAAAACAAAATAATATTAAATATCAATTTTGCGAACATAAAATATTATCTTTTTATAAATATAATAAGTTATAAATAATAATTTATAGTAATGGTTAAAATATTGTATATTCACAGAATATAATAATATATTATATATTTTATAAATACAAAAGTTAAAGCATTAACCGCATTATTTAGAAAAGAAAAATATAACTATTTACTCAGTGTCCCATACATGTTTATATATTCAATAATCATTAATCATAATTTATAGATATTAATTATTAGGTACTTATCATTATATTTTTATTTGTGAATTTGGTTATCATAATTCAGTTGTGGACCATTATGTTAACAAATACATAAAAATACTTTAACTATTTTGTTGGACTTTATCATTGATTAAAGGATATAAGTAGGTACTTACAGCAATTCATTGTAATGCATGCATTTATTTAAAACCGTACGACTTTTATTAAATTACTATGTTATCTGCTAGTTTAAGCCATAATTATTAATTTTATATGAAACACAAAAAGTAACTGATTTTTGACTAAGCTAAGTTACTCTTAGTTTCTAATAAACTTGTAACTAACAAAAGTTTAAATAAAGTAAAAGAAACATTTAACTTTAAACCTAATTTAAATTTTTCTATATGAACTTGAGAAGTTAAAAAATTAGTTAACCTGCCCAGCCTACAATCACTTAGTATAGCTAATTAGTTTTACCGATTTTAAGAAATATTAATTTCATATTAAACCAAATTAACAACCAAAATATTGTTATGGCAAATGTATTTAAAGATGGTCAATTAAAAATGAATGAGAATCATGAAAATAAAATAAGCAACTGGCAATCGGTTAGCGTTAGCCCATGAGGCAAGTAATAAAATACTTATATACTGATATACTTTCATATACATTGTGATAAAAATTACCTTCCAAAATGTTTGATGGATCTATCATAAACTGTAGTCCTCGACATTTTTGATCTGGTTTGAAAATAATATTATCTAAACATAAAGATAAAAAATATTTAAACATTATCTAAAAACTAAATAGTGAGTTAGTAGTATACAATATTCAATCAAAATGCAACTTAATATGTAAAATTATACCCAAGTTTCTAAATGTTTTTTGAAGTTTTTAACAGTTGTTTAGTAATAAATAACTAGACACCGCCCTAGCACCTAAGTTCTCTCCTCAACCGTACACACTGCATCATTGTCGCTCTAACCCAAGTGAGAGAATATCGAAAATAATATGATAAGATTGCGGTGTCTCACTGCTATACGTCCAGTATATAAGTGACGGATTCAAATCCTATACCGTGAGTATTTTTTCATTTAATTCTCGATGACCAGCCACAACACTAACAGCAGCATCAAATAGCTCTCCACCAAGGAACCGAACCCTGGTCTACCACATTAGAGGGGATACTAACCAATATATTACCTATTAAGTGACTCTTAATTTTAAATTATCAAAGAAAATTAACATGTAATAGGAATATTAATGTCATAATATTAGCATTTAATTGTACCACTGAGAAACTGGGTACAAGTGCAATAAAGACAATTTGTCAATGTTAATTTCTTCAGATGGCTACAAAAAATTTAAAAATTGGACTTAGCTATTCAGAGGAAAAATGTTGTTACCAGTACAACAAGTATATGTGAGAAAAATTGTTGTGAATCGGACATAATTTGTAAGTTTGATGTTTTCTAATACAAATAAGATTCATGCACAGCTTATTATACTACCATCTAAAGTATGTATCACTAGTATTTCAGATATTATTAAACATTTGAGAAATTAATATTTAAATGTAAAAGATGTTTTGTTTCCTGAAATCACCTTGAAATCACCACAACTTTTTAATAAATTTTAACAATATCAACACCTCCAGCTAGGGCTGAATGTTTGTTTAATGTATTTAGAAAACTAAAACATATTTGAGGTCCATAGTAGCCCTAAAAAGATTAACTCATATTATGATAATTTTACACGTCTAGATGTTAATACAAGTATGTTGTTCAAGGTCTAAACAGAATTTAGAATTTAGTATGTATATAATCAATAATACTGATTCTAATATTTTTATAATGTTCTAAAAACCCTCAAAATGTCTCTTAATAATACTCAAAATAGTAAAATGAGCTGAAAATATATTTTTTTTTTATTTCACATTGTTTAAAAAAATGTACATAAGTTACAAAAAGAAATATATGAATAATGGTATATGTTCATATTAAACTTGATAAATGTATAGTATTTAGACATTTACCATCCATTAACTGCATTCATATAATAATATGCATACAATTGAAAATAATTATGGTACACCTATTAATACTGTCTCATTTGAAACAATTGAAAAATTTCCTATTTAATAAAAAACAAATTACTGACCAATTTTTATAATTTTTAATTTACAAATATTTTTTATCCTGCAACATTTTACTAAATTACAACCCAAGATATTAACAAATATGGTTTTCTTATGAACAATAATACAGTACATACCTAATTTGTTATACTTTATTTAAATTGACCAGTACCTATTAAATTTTAAAATGTTTATAATGTGATATTTAAAATTATATTATATTATAATTATAAAGTTGTTTGTAGCTATTACTGCTATTTCTATTATTAAATTTATATTTTATTTAACTATTATATATTGAACCATCAAATTGAATCTTATCAAAAATGTACTCGGGCATCATATTATATTTGTAGTGTTATTAGAAAATTATTTTATAAATGCGCAACATTAAAAAACATTCTTAATCACAATGTTAGAATTACTTACATTGCATTAGCTCAATTAATGTTAATCAACTATGGAATTTCGTGTTTGGAGCACAGATTTTAAGTCATGTCTTTCCCACTAAACATATCATTAAAATATACCTAATCTATTAGGAATAATTTTAAATAAATCTGGACTTTACTCTTTCAGTTTACTCTATTCTGAACTCATTGTTGGATAATTTAAATTCTATTTTTATAAAATTTATCTATTGTATTTGTACTCTATTAGTATATTAACATAAAAGGCTTTAAGTTTACTTATAAGTATAGTTTTAGGAGTAAAGAAACCTCTAATATTAAATCTGTTTTGTGTTCTACTACTTTTAGGAAATGTAGCTTGATTGATGTAAGTAGGTATAAAATGTTGTATCTTTTAAATCAAATAAATAAAAAGTTTAAGATGCATACTGCATGTCAATACTCCAATATCTATAATATACAACTATCCACTATCCAATACAACAAATAACAACTATTTTAAATATAATAAAATTGCTCTATTATATTACCAATTATTTATATTTGCGTATATTTATATATATAGGTACCTCCTACCTAGTTTGTTCTAATTAACATTTTTATAAATCACATTAAATTTTTAAAAAAAAATACTATATTATAACAAACTCTCTTTTTAATACAAGCTTTGCCTATAAAAAGATAACCAATGATTAATGTAGGTACGTATATTATCTATTATTTGAACACCTACCTATATATTATTTATGTAATTTGGTGTCAATAAAATATTACAATTATATTATAGTCTCGTGGTGAGGATAAGTAAATGGCCAAATAGATTACACCATAAATTGAAACATAATATAACACAAGGCCTAAAAAAAAACAATAAAATGTCCACAGCAGGTAATTAGTATAAGTATATTAAATTATCATACAAGGGCTATGCATGGTATACAGGTAGGTGGATGTTTAATTGATTAATAGATACTACTATTGTTATAACTAACTATAATTATTTAAAAACACAAGATTATTGAACTTGGTGGGAAGCAAACAATTTGTAGTTTGGCGATAATTAAATAAAAGGCACAAACAGGTAATAGGGCTAGAATAATTTGCAGCTGGGTTAGCAGAAATAATGATATCAATTAATATAGGTGGTTCAATGGTTCATAATAAACAATAATGATCAATACAACATATTATAATGCAATATTGTAATAACATAAACCTACAGCAATAATAAAGCCGAGGTCTTTAAACAGGGAAACAAATTAATTTCATACTAATATCTGAAGCATCAACAATAATTTTTAATAACATCTTAACAATATTCATTATTCATAAGTCATAACTACTGGTTCACGAATAACTGAGAACATGTGTAAACTTACATAAATAATAATCAGCTTGCAATCGCGATACGGCGCTTTCCGGACGGTGCCTCGGCGTCTTCAAACGACAAACGGCGACAAAAAGTAAAGTGTTAGGTAGTTGAGACTTTAACGCGTGAAGTAGATACCATAGAACATAATAATTTTGAGCGCGAAACAATGTGGCAGCGTCGTCTTGGCCCAAACGCACAATAATCATAACGTTATTATAATGGAACAGAATTCATTATTATTATTGTCATTATTCTATTAGACGTTTATTTCTCGGCGGGACAACGATAGCGAATATTTCGCACATCGTAAAGAGCGGTTAATCTAACCTAACAATCAATATTATTTACGGTCGCTATTTAAATCGCCGTTCAATAGTCGCGTCCGGACGGTAAACTTTGGCCATGCGGCGAAGTGAGCGCGACGTACTGACGTCACAAATTCGTTTCCTGTTGCTTTTTCGGAAGAATCCAAAAATACAGATCGACCAATGGTAGGCTGCTTACATCGAACGAAAGCCGCGTCTGCGTGGACGTATTTCCGGCAAGCCGGCTCGGCAACAGTGATTATTTTCATGCGTTTTAGACGTATTTATTTTAAATCGATGTTTTTTTCTTTTTCGGAGTAGTTATTAAAATTTAAAATATGCACCTGTTCTATATTATAGCATTTTTTCTGGTAGGAAAGCGAATCTAGTTGGTACTCTGAGCATTTGGAGGGTCAACAGTTCCCTGTGGTTTTGAATGAGGGTCTCGAAAAAACAAAAACAAAATTAAGGAAAATTGGAAATGGTCAAACTCAAAACTTGCAACTTTCGGCTGAAATTCGATTAAAATATGTTTCGTGTTGATCAAAAACAAATCACCGTAATAGGCTACTTTTTTTCTGTTCGTTCTAACATTTTCAAAATATTTGGACTCCTAAGCTATTTATAGCCGTGAGACATTTTCAATTTGTTGAGGTTTTTTTCAACTATTGTCGATAAATAATTTTGAGCTCGACAAAATAAAATAAAATAATACACACAATTAATTGTACAAAGTTCTACACAAGTTGTTAACCTAGAGTAACTAAAAAAAAAAGTTTATCGTTATCTACAACATTTTTTTATGATTGTCTGAAACTCTGAAGTTAGAATTTTTACTGAAATCGAACTTTTTTATGGCGCTTGAATTAAAATTTTTACTTTATTCGATATTCACCTGTGAAATTCCCTTAGTACAATTTAACGAAAAACTACGAAATTTGCAAATTATTTGATAACTGTTTTTCTGAAACGCGGCTCGTGGCGCATTGGTTTTGACTTTCGAGTGTTTCGACGTATGTCGAAGGGCGATGGTTGTCGGTTTACCGTGTCGTTGCCCGTCGGCGTAATGCGTATGGTAATAGTATAAACAGACAAACAGTGTAGAAGCTATATAATCTAATGTCAAGTGTCAAGTAGGTCTCGAACTCTCGACGCGGGAGATTTTGATACTGCGTCTACCCGTAGAATAAAAAAACAGATACTTAGAAATAATAATTAAATCAAAACAAACATAAAAATGTATAGAAGTATTCGTGCCTGAATTCAAAATAATATATTATTAACTTTTTGTTTGCTTATTTTATTATTGAAAGCCACAAAACCCAAAAACTATAAATACCTACCTAAGTAGTTATTTCGATGGAAATATTATTTTATATAGTGATTTGGTCGACGGTTGCCTTCCGCCCGACAGTTTCAGTCATGACCGTTATCGCTGGATTGTCGGAGGAGGGCGGGAGAATTAGCAGTATTATATATAGGTATTAAGCTCTATCGAAACAAGATTCACGACAATATAATATGCCGTGCCGGCGATAGTCACTGTATATACGTCTGTACGCCGTCATAATTTATTATAGTTTATTGTAGAAGCTAATTAAAGTCTTCACAAAATATTTACTCACGAGCCGCTTTATTGGTTAATGCAGATACTAGATACTAGATAGTATTATAGTTGGTTATACGCTCATAAGAAGCGATCGTGGTAGACTGGTAGAGAGTATATTTTACACGAAATTAGATATTTAAATGAAGAACAACAATTTTAGTTATTTTCTTGTAAACTAAAATTATTACCTATTTATAAAATAACTTAAACAACAATTGATAACTAGTAATAATAACTAATAATAACTTAAACAATTATATCATAAAATATACTTAATATTATAGGCTGACAAACAGTTTTCGCTCAGAATCGTTTTTTGTACATACAATGATTTTATATCAATGAATTCAAATTTAACAGATCCATTATACAGTGACCCACACGACACTTGATATGCAGCAGAGCTCACTTGTCCCCCTTGTTTATTAAGATTATTTTTAAAATCATTATAATCGAAAAACAATTGCCGCTCGGGTAAATAGCACTCCAAAAAATTGCCATACCCATAAAATAAATTACTATATAATAATGGACACTGGACAGCGATACCGCAACTTTGCCAGCAGCAATAATAAATTAATAAATTAATAGTTCATGGCGAGATGTAAGTAAGTGAGAAACCATTGAAACTTCCCAAACTCATAGTTCTTGGATTTCTCATCCGCATGTTTCCCCCTCTAAGCAGTCTAAGCGCTGTCCATTCGGTTATGATTCCCCGTACACTATTACAACCACCGCTTAAAATTATAGTTGCGCTTCTAACATACAATTGTAACATAAATACATAATATTACAATAACCATATTATATATATTACCATTTTGAGCCGAATTTTTATAAAGGCTAAATAAAAAAAAATATATATATATTTCCATTGTTTTTCATTAGTCGGTGGTTATAATTACTGGTTATTCAGAGAAATGTCTACTTTTGAACGTTGTATTTGATTTGGGCTTTTGTTTATATTTGGCGAAACATTATTGTTTTTTTTTCCAAAGGTATTTCGTCGACAGTCGACAGTACCTATATTATAGCTGTACATACATTGTTATTGATATCAGACTTGTCAAACTTATATTATTTTTATAATACTATAGCCTATAGGTATTTTAACAAAAATTAATTATTAGTTATTAGTTATTACTATTTAGCTAGGTAAGTACTTGGAATTTGGATAATATAAGGACATAAGGTTCATACAATAAAATGTCGGTGGGCGCGTAAAATGTATTATTATTTATGGAGAGCCACCTTAGGCGAGTGACAAGTGTTACAATAGTTACGTGTACGGTGTACACTGTACGTTCTTGTGATAATTATTAATTATGTAGATAATAATGACGTGACTGCAGTCTGCAAGTGTCACAAAACAAGGGCTTGAAAAAAAAATAGTAAAATTTAAACAATAATGGATGGTAGTTTGAAACCGACTAGTGGACTAAATAAAATTTGAATTCAAGAACAAAAATAACTTAAAGTAACACATCGAAAAACGTAAGCTACTACCAGGGGTAGTTCAACCAATATTTCGAATTAAAAGAAAGAACTTGAATTTAATTAAAAAATCAGACGTACGGTATGTATCAGACGTACGTGTCACTTTAAAACTATTATAGTCGGTGATAAGGTGCCTACAAAATCATTGAGTAAAAAAATGCTATCAGACAAGGGAAGTTTCAAGTAATCAATTATTATTAAGTTCGATTTTATACTTGTTGTGCGATGCCGCGATGGACATAAATCCGCTGTGCCACGATCTACTGTATAACATCGTTCGCAGGTGACAGGTTCTCTCACTTGTCGGAACGAATCACACGGCGGCTCCGCGGAGCCGGGAATGAATCGTGTGCATTCGTGCCCAGTTCTATTTTTATTTGGGGATATCGTCTGGTCTTATCGACTATCGTTTTATTATTTTTCCTCGTAATGATGTTCGATTACGAAAACAATAATAACATACCAAAACACTATTATTTTGTTTTTATTTATAATGTTATTTAACTCGTATCATTGAACAATTATTAAATGCTCGTATTTAACTGTATTTTGTTTTTATTAAGATATTGTTTATAGGATATAAGCATATTATTTTTAATATTTTTTTTTTTAATAATATAATATTATAATATATTATCATCAGTACCCACGTTTCACATTGACCCATGTAATGGAGGCATACTTCATATTAGCTAAATCAGACGGTGTATGTCCTGTATGTATGTCTCTAATTATTTTCATATTTATTAGTCCATAATTTTTTTCTGGATGTATGTACACATTTTTCTGTAACTAAATCTCCTGTGTCTTTGTGCTTTTTATAATTTATTGTGTGCTTCAAGAATGCATAAGCTTTCTGACAAGGGCATAATATTTTGGTACAGTTGTTTTATTATAATATTATGTTCCACAAAACCAAAATTCGCAGGAATGTAGCTTTCATAATTTTTGAAATTTACATTTTCCATCAAATTATTGTTGCATATATTAATAGCGGTGGTTGTTTTCTAGATTTGAATTTATTTGTTTAATTTTTTTTAATGTTCACGATTATATCGAGTGGCTATACACCATCTCGTTATAAAAGGGTCTCTGGGTCTAAGGGGTTTAATTTATTATTTTAAGTTTAGAATACGCAGCTACCTACTTTATTATTTAATGAACTAACAGCTTTAATAAGTTCCAACAAAAAAAAATATTTAAAAAAACGACACAAATTCTATGTAGGTATGAAGACAAACAAATAACTATAATATAAATTCCATTGGTGAACTAGAGTCTAGACGTATTATTGTGCTGAAGTGTTTACTAGGTAGGAAACTAAGAACTTATTGATATATTATGTTGTGGCATGTGAGCATATAAGTACGTAAAATAAATGAGTAAATGACATTTGATAACGTAGAGTAGATATATTTTGGCCGTCGCCAAAAATAGTCTTGTTATGTAAGGCTTCATTATCTATAAAATTTATTGTCAGCGTATTTAATAGCGGCATATCGATACCTGAATGCCGTTTGGATAAAGCAGATAATGTTGAGTCGTTGTCAAAAATGCATGAAATATCTGAAAAACAAGAATCACTTAATTATTTAAAAAATATGAAAAATACATTTGGGTTAATTTGAATTAGAATGATTTAAATCGTATACATTTTTTAGTAGATTATAAATATCTCATTCCGATAAAAAATATGTATTTACAATAAAATCCGTTCCCTAATCATCAGTGAATAAATATATTAATTTTAATTTAAAAATGATTAGGAATTAAAAGGAAATGAGGTAAAATATTTGTAACCTACATTCTGTGATCCCCACGAGTCGATCGTCGAGGAGTCGATAAGGTACAATTCGCATATCGTTTCATATTAAAATAAAATAAATATCCTTCGAGCTAAATGTATGATAAAACAAAAAGTTATTTGTTTGATTGTTTCTGTAATTTTGCATATTATTTCTGTAATTTATATTAAAAGTTAAAGCTGGTTACACTGTACAGAGCGTCGAGCGATAAGACCTCTCGAGTCCTCGTTATTAATTTATTATTTTCAACAGTCCACACAGTTAATGTCCAACGACCAAAAACTAGAGCACACGACTTATGGGAAGTTATGGCCCCATTTTTTGTTTTAAATTATCCATTTCATTAACTGATTAATGGCACAAAAGTCAATATGAAAATCATACTGTACATAATATTGTACATGATAATAAACATTTTTTTGTTGGATTTTGTCGAATTATATAAATACTTGATAATATTTAATGTATATTATAATTTATCAGGCGGCGTTGAACATTACAGTTGTACATTACAAGCTTTCATCGATCGCTGTAAATATTTGTAGTTCATTCTAGTAGTTCAAACTAAAGATTACAATTAAAGTAGTAAAAAACAAAAATATTAATTCAATTTTTCTGTAAATTACTAAGAGTTATAATGAAATAGTTTAATAAACATTGTTTTATTTATTAAATTTAGTTGGTTATTATTAAAACTGCTAATTATTAAATTATTGAGTTTTTGTAGTAAAATTAAAGACTTAGGTAAGCCATAATTTTCGATTGTGCCCAGACAACTGTGGGCGCCCACAATTGCAATTGTATAATCCGACACTGTAATTATGAATTAAGAGGACGTCACACCCGCATGTGTTGTCTCCGTCTTATAAATTATGTACAACATAGCAAAAATTGGGGACAACTTTCCTCTCACCATATTTGTTGTAGAACTACCACATTTTCACAACTCGTAAAAAAGAACTTTATCTGTGCAACAGCGTGCTTTTTTTAATTACAGTATCCAATCATTTTTTATGAGCAAATGAAAAAAACAAAATGTTTAGAAGCAAATAACTTTTATTGTATTTATGTCATCTTAAATATAATCAAGCTGTTGCATAGATAATTTTCTACTCTATATTATGTTCAGAAATTTTGGAGCCACTGCTACAAACAAAAAGATAAAAGTTGTCCCGCGCAAAACAGTTTTTGCTCTGTTGTACATTTGTAAGACGGAGACAACACATGCGAGCGTGACGTCTTCTTAACAAGTATAAAATTCTAATATAATATTAGAAATGAGTCATAGTTTTGTGATGTAAATAAATCGATTTTTAGTTTGTTAAGGTTTTCATAATTATATTGCTTGCATTATTAGTTACTTCTATAGTTCTATACATAAATGTAATTTAAGACATAGTATTACAAGTATGGAAGGAAAAACGGCTTTAAAATTTGGGACAGTTAACATTTCCGACGATAAGCTTATTCAAAAAGTATACCACATAGGTACATACATATACGTCAAACGTCGTTGTTCTAGTGTTTCAATATTAAGAATTGGTAAAAGTGGAGAGTATGGAGAATGCAGAACCCTTAAATGATAGAATCTGTAAGAACTTTTACTGAATTGTTTGTAGTTTCATTTGATACCTGATTGGTTAGGGCCAGGGCCGGATTTAGGGATTCAAGTAATTTTTTTTCAGCGCAAACAGATGCAAAACATGCAAAATAAAGTTTCAATTTTTATTACATTTTAAATTTGATTTTAATTTTGCAGTGATAATTATTTATTAGTTCTATTAACATTTTTATCAGCAAAAAGTAAGATCTAATATATTATAACAAATATGTAATACAATATGTAATTTAATTTTTAATAATTGATACATTGTTAAAAATATTTTATTAAAATTAAATAGTAGATACATTGGTGATATACTGATATAAATAGGGAAAAGTACGAAAAGTGTAATGTAGTGTGTTAATTGGAAAAACAATAACCTAACTTATTTTTAGCATCCGAATATTCTTTGAGATGTAAAATATTTGATATTAATATTACTTAAACGTACCTACCTATAATCTGATTTTTTTTTGCTCAACACCTTTTTAGATCGTTAGGTGAAAATTTGTACACGGTTTTTTGTTTAAATATGCAAAAATATGTAGAATATGCACTAACGTCAGAATATCCAAAAATAGGCACTATAAAATGTTGATATTTAATCAATCAAGTAATGATTTGTGGACACTCATTGACTGCATGTATATGATGTTGAAAATAGCAACATGCATTTTATGCAAAATCCGGGCTTTAGTTATAATTTATAACTTTTAGAAAAGGATATTATTGAAGATAGCTTGCATTAAGGGTTATATTAATAAAATTATCGAATATTATAAATGTACACATTTTTTTTGCTGGTGGAAAAGCTTTGATTCTCCCTCAAGATGTGCATTGTCAACTTGTAAACAACAAAAATTATGTTTTATAATGCTATATAACTTGTACATACCTACTTAGGTATAGACGTATAGTACTTATAATACTAAATTAAAATTTTGAAAAGTTACTAGTATTGTATGGTTTGACTTTGTTTTTGATGTAGCCGATGTAGGTAAACAAATGGTTTTACAATTTATTTAATTTAAATTCTTTTATGTTTGATTTATAGGTAGGTATACCTACTTGTTTTTACAACTACCTACTGTAAATTGTATTGTATTAATGCAGCTATGAATTTGTGGTATTATATTTATTACTAAATAGAATTTGTATGCATATTTAATCAATAATTTTTTAATTTTAATAAAAATATATGTGTGGTATATGGTACCGACCTGGGTATTGTTCAGTATACATTTCTGCTTACTGACGATAATTTCTATTGCGTCTTCCGTAGATTAATCATTTGCACTTTTTCTTGGGTGTTCACTTTAACCTTACTACTCGTACCATGACCAGAACAAAAATAATTCACTTTATTTAAATTTTAAAGTATAAATTGAATAATCAAAACGGTCTATCCACCTATAAATAATTACGAATTAATAGGTTATAGGTAGGTATAATCTACCACTTATCGGTATTATAATACACATCTAATAATAATTAATAGTGCATATTCACACGTGCAACAAATGCATATAATTGTTGTTATGACTTATGATTATCCAGTATAAATTATCTGAATACCTATGCCAATTAAGATTATCTTATTATTTAATACATCGATAACTTAATACTTTATATAAGAACTGTTGTAATTGATTTTTAATAAATAATTGTATACCCATATTATGTTAATTTTGTGTATGACACGTGCAAAAAAAAAAAAATTCAAAAAAATAAAAACGTTACCAATAATAAAAATAATCATAAATGGTTTTATGCATTTTAATGAATCGTAAAAATGTATTACTTATTAAAACTACCATGGCGATTATTCAGTCAATTTTGAATTTAGAACCATAGTTTAATCATCAAAATTACTTTAAAAAAAATAGAATTTTCTGAGTATGTTGTCAAAATAGGTTAAGCTATTAAAAACATATACTGAGCATGCACATATCGAAATTATAAAAACGCCGAAATATATCTAAAAATATGTATTTATAAGTATCACTGGCTTGTAAAAATAAATTTGATTTATTCCGATTGTAATTTTATTTATTTCGCTAAAGTACGATTGAGCATATACCTTTTTAGCAACACGATATAAATGATATAATAACCAATTATTATGATACCAAACTTAAACGACTCTCGAGCCTTGAGCCGAGCAAAAAATACTATAATATACCTATAAATGCGATGCGTTTTTCGGGGATAATATAAGATAATCAATATAAATAACAATTCCAATAAATTATTATAGAAATAATTAATTTTATGTAATGTTTGATCAACTGCTATAATATTCGTGTTATCGTGTCACATTAAAGTGGGTTAAGAAATCGTTTTTTTTTTTAGGGTTATATATAATACAGGCAACAATAGTTTTATGACACTTTTAACTCGTACCATATTTTGAATTATTATAATTATTTATCTAAATATTTTTAGTATAATATAGTTCAAAATTGAAAATGGCAACATCGCATTTTTTAATGCTCAATCGTGTCGTAAAAAAGGTGTCTTATGATCAATCGTTTTGTAACCATTTATTTTGTTCAGGTTATTCTGTCAAACCTTGTATATTATATGATAATACAGTACTTACACTTATATTGTATAACAAATATTTTTTTTTACCTTACGCTGAGTATTTTAATATAATTCCGGATAAGTAAAATTGTTATGAAATTTCACTTTTTAAATTTCAAACGGCAAAATATAATGATTTATATGTAATAGTTATATCGTTCGAATTCAAAAATTTTAAAATTTTACGTTAATACTTTTAAATTAATAAAACCTTCGTCGCACCCTCTTTCCCGCCATTAGTGTTCTTTCTTCAGCTGACTCAAAAAGTGGTTGAAAATAATTTAAGATTAAAAATGTTGTAAAACTAATATGACTCTTAATTTTAGCCAGTGCATTTGAGGTTATGTGGCAAATGTCGATGTTTAGTCAAAACTTGCAAAGCATTTAAAAAAAAACGATAGCTAGGTGACGACGACAGCATAGCTAACTTAACAAAATGCAATACACTATACACAACTATAAAACATCAAGTTATCAAAACATGCAAAAACCATTCTTTTATTCGATATTAGTGATTGGTATTGTCGCAAACCGCAAGGCAACCAAACACCAAACACGCGTAGTTAATTATCTTGTAACTTTGTAAAATTTGTCATTTGTGATGTACCTATATAAGTTGAGCGTAACATTTTATTATTATTAAGTTTTGTACCTATGTATATTTCTAAAGTTATAGACTATTTGTTAATTAAGCACAAAACACTTACCGACGATAATACGATATAGTATTACAACAATATAGTCTGCAGTCAACTATCACTTTTTGTTATTATTACTAAATATACGTATAATATTATGAATTTTTAATTCTATTATTACACACACTGAATTTGGAAACGTTGCAACGTCCTACGTCTACCTCTACCATTATTCATGTAGGTACCTAACTCATGCACAAAAAAAAAAAAAGAAAAAATTGAAAAAAACTCGAAAAATTTAAGTGTTGAAAATTTTAAATGTTACTTCATCAGTTCAATAGTTCATTTGGTTATTGACGAACACCGTATTCGTACATTAGGCAGAGAGGAGTTATTGTCATTAATAAACACCAAGGAGTTAAAATATGATGTAATTTTCTTTTGCAGTTCTTATATTTAAAGGTTCTTGCATTATCGAAAATCGAAATGGTTGTTCATGGAAGGTATGTTTTCATACCTCACTAAATATACTTACATTACACAAATGTTTACAATTTGTTATACCTTCATGGTTTTATTAACGGTCTTTCAGTGTTACAACTCATTAATTTGTAAAATACACCTACTGTAGATTACACAAATTACCAATTTAAAGTCTTGCAATTTTTTTAAACATAATCATATTTATTTTAAGTTTAAATGTGATTTGTAAACAATTACAAAATGTATAATGTTGACAAAAATTAGACTCTACTGTCACAAATTTGTCAGAAAATGGGCAATTATCGATAATATCACTATTTTCTTGAGCAAATTTGATAAAGTTCCATTATTTTACCCATTTAAATTCGATTATAATTTTATTTTTCATGCAACTGTGCATGATTGGATACTATTGTTTGTTTTTAATAAGTAATAAGTAATAACCACTAAACTAACTTTAGTAATATTGTTTATTTTTTCAGACTTTGATGAGCGATGACTTATTTAAGAAATATATATTATTTACTCTTATAATATAATTGTTGAGGATATGAATCATGTCTGATGTTTCTTTGTCTTTATTTTTCTACAAGCCTATGTAGGCAACCTAATTTACAGCCATTGTATGAATTATCGAGTGTTAAGAGTTTTACATAGCTCAGTCTCAGTTGGTTCAACTCCGTTTCACTGTAGTATTTTGTCAGTATCACTGTTTTCGAGTTGTCCAACCAACACATTAACATTGACCAAACGAGTGCCGGCCGGATCTCAGCACACTTGATGATTTAGGTCAACATTTTGTATATTACCCTCCCCATGTTTTGAGTTACATTATTAATTATTATATCTATACATTTGTTGTTGTTAATTATTATATACGCTGACCAGTTAAATTGTCACTTAATACATTGTTTTTATGTTAGAATTATTATTATCTGTGACAATATAGCTTTTATAATTACCATTACTATAACAGTGCATTTTTTTATGTTCAATTGCTTACTATTTTCCACTACAGTCATGGTTTTGTTTTCCTTTAAAGTAGTGATTATCTGTAACATTTGTACAGTCCATTTTACTCCAAAACAATAATAATAACATAAAAAACAAAAATTCTTTGTAGATTTTTCTATATTTTTTATTTAACATTGTGGTCATAACAGTAATTTTTATTTTTATATATAGTAACACTTTGTAACAAAACAAAAAATTAAAATTAAAGAAATACTTTGGTTATGATAGAATTCATATCTAAAAAGTTGTTTGCGGATGCTAAAACAAAACCAAAAATAAATAAATAAATTGTGATTTAATGCAATAAAATTTTCATCTAGAAACCACCGCCACTTCTTTCCACACTGATTTTGCTTGTTTTATTATTTAATTCTTCTAATTCGGCCATTCTGGCAAAACGAGAGTGGGATATATGTCCAGATTTAAGGGCTGACATCATCTAAAAGATAACACATCTTTTAAAACTATATTAATATGTCATCACTCAACACACAAAAATTAAATAAAAAAAACATTACAAAAACTCAAAAAAAAAATTCTAAGTTTAATTCTAATGTTTAAATTGATTTATATTATATATATACCTGTAAATATTCATCCAACTCAACTTGGCCATTCATGTTTGTGTCTATTTCTTTCAGTATTTCATGGAGCTCATCTCCAGTTACATTTTCACCAGCATTCTGTTTTTTAAAATGTAAGACCATATGATTTTTAACCATGACAGATAAAATAATTGATAAAAATAAATACCTTCATACTCCTACGAATGTCATTGATGGAAACATATCCTTTGTGATCATGATCAAGAATCTGGAATCTCTTCACATACATTTTGATCTCTTCCTGGGATAGAGTAATTGGAATTTTGTCTCGAGATGCTCTGTTCACGCTCATGCCCATTTCAGTGGCCAAGAAATTATTAGCCATTTTCAATTGTTTCTAAAGATTGTTACATGATACATTTAATAATGACGCATTAAGTTGGAAAACTATCAAATATCTAACCTGTTTCTCATCGTCACTCCAATTTAATTCTTCAGCCATAATGTTCACAATAGTTGGGAGTGCTTCTTGAGCAGCTTGTACATTCAGGAATGCCAATCTTAAACGTCTAGCAATCATATCAACAGCCGTTACAGCGTATTCTCTAACTCCATAACGAATCTATTAAACAAAAATAAGTTTTAAAAACTAAATACAGGATATTGTCGTATTATAATTTTAATATTTTATTACCTCCGCATCAATGTATGGGAATTCAGGGTGAATTTTATTACCGATTACTGGCCAACGTTTGCCAGTGAGGTTAGCTAATTTAGCTACAGCAAAGGCTCTGTCACCATATGATGTAGCTAAATGTTGAGCAACTTCACATTCCAAACCAAAATCTTGTACTAATCTGATGTACATTGTTGGTGTCCATCCATGTGCTCCTTCCAATTGCAGACCATCTGTTTGACATTCAGGTTTGGTTGGTTTTAATTCTGGAACAGCTGCAAAAACAATTGTATGTTATATAAATATAATAATTGATAGATTAAAAAAATTCAACCAACCTTTTATTGCAGCATCAATAGTTTCCTGAGCCATAGCTCTATATGTAGTCCATTTTCCTCCAGCAATTGTTACTAAATTAGATTTGCTTACGTGCACAATGTGATTACGTGCCAATGACTGAGTGTCACCTTTGTTTGGATCCGACACTAATGGACGAATACCACCCCATGCACTTAAAACATCACCTCGGCGTACTAAAAATCAGTTTTGTAATATTTAATATACTATTTGAAGTTAGGTTATACATTAAAGTATCAATTACAAAAGCTCAATACAATGGCATACCTTCAACATCTGAGTTAAGATAATTTTTTATTTCATTCAATATGAACGAAATTTCATCTTCTGTAGGTGTGGGGTTATAAGTTACATCACATGGGCTGTCTGTGGTACCTGATAGTGTATGTTTTTGCCAAGGTAAAAAGAATATAACACGACCATCAGATGTTTCAGGATCCAATAGTCCCATTTGCTCAGGGCTATTAATATGAAAAATTGTTTGTATATGTTTAAATCTAAAATAGGTATATTAGAATTTGTAAAAATTACCTGTAATATCCAGGTAATACAATGTGTACACCTTTACTAGGAGTACATATTTCCTTGACATTGCTATCATCCATTTTTCGTACAGAATCAGTAAAAGGTCCAGCAGCATTTATGATACACTTTGCTTTAACATCCCATTCTTTTCCAGTGAGTTCATCTCGGAGATGTGCACCAGAAATTTTTCCATTTTCGTCTTTAATAATATGAACTGCTTTTACATGATTTGCAACAGTGGCACCATAACGAGTTGCCGTCAGTGCTAGAGCAAGGCACATTCTAGCGTCGTCTTGTTGACCTAAAATATAACAAACCCATGAAATAACTAAACAAACTAAACAATTGCATTGTTATTACCGTCGTGATATACAATTGCTCCAACTAATTTATCTTTTTTAAGCATGGGAAATATTTCTAATGCTTCAGTTTTGGTCAAATAATAAGAACTTTTGACTGTTTTTGAACCTGCTACAAGATCATATGCTTTAATACCAACCCAGTAGTAAGGAACTTTCCACCATCTATACAACAATAAGAAATAATGAAAACATGTGAATTAGTTATAAGAACTAGAACATACTCATAAACTGGTAACATGATTGGTATTGCGTGGGTTAAATGAGGAGCCGTCTTAAGCATTGTTGCTCGTTCATGCAATGCTTCTTTGACCATTTTGTATTGTTCCAAATCTAAATTAAGAATTGCTTTTTGCAAATAACGTACACCACCATGGATGAGTTTAGTGCTGCGACTTGATGTACCGGACGCAAAATCGTCTAACTCGACTAGTGCAGTTTTTAAACCTAAAAATCATTATTTAAATAGATTATAAAATTACTTTCTACATTCAAATTTATAATCATATTTAATATTTAAAATGGGCTTAATAGTTTTATATCAAATATCTTACCTCGAGTGACCGAGTCTATAGCACATCCAGCCCCGGTTGCACCTCCTCCAATAATCAGGACATCAAATTCTTCTGAATTTAAGGATTGAATTTGAGTACTTCTTGGGGGTAATGTCCGTAGTCTTCCAGTTTTTTTACCAGCTTCTGCTTGCACTGTTTGTAATTGCTTCAGTAAAAATACATAAATTTCATTAGATGTATTACAAGTAATGATGAAATGTATTTACATAAAATTATTTTTATTTTTTTAACATCAAAAAATTTTTATATACAAACAAGTTTGCTATATAAAGTCGATACCTACTCCCTGTCAGTAATGCTTGTGGTAGGAGTAGGGAGTTTAAACACCTAATATTTTTATTTGACAAATACACATTCAAAAAGTATAATTATATAGTAAATATCTATAAATACCTATATAGACAACAAGAAAAATAATAATTAAATAGTAATAAAATAAAAGTAATACATACTGTTGGATTTTCTCCAGTCAATAACCATGTGGTTAAATATGCCCCAGCGCTAACTGAAGCTCCACCAACGATTATATTATAAAGTTTTGACGCCATTATGTAACCTGATACAAAAATGCAATTTAATTAGTTAATTGAATAATATAGGTCACTGTTTGAAGCTAACATCTACTTAAAGTTAAAATTAAAACACTGGAAACATCTAAGATTTTATGTATTTCAGTATAATTGTATAGATTTACTACCTATTTTAGACATATTTTAATAGTACAATGTGATAATAACTGATAGGTTATTTCCAAAGCACGATTGAAATATTCAAACATGTGTTTGAATATTTTAATGTTGACATCATCACTTAAGAAATATTAATTTGCTATAAACCAATTTAAAATATTACTCTGTTGGAAAATAGTGGAGGAATATTCATTAGGTATAATATGTTACATTCAAATAGTATGTCCAAACTACACAATATTCAAATAATTTGATTTTTAATTGTTTTTAAGTCTAATTCAAACAAATGTTGATTTGAATCTAAATATTGAAATTAAATAAACAAAAACTGTTGTTTAAAAAATTCTGAAGCAGATTTACTAATTGGAATTAGGCCAGAGACTTTTTTAGCAGACCTTTAGATTAACTGCCAAAAGTCAAATCATGTTGTGTATAATATACCAATACTTGTATATCTATACTTAACAAATTTTAAATATAAAACTTCTTACATAAATAATAGGATGAACCTAATAGGTATATTTTTTAAAGTCAATGTGACATTGAATGATATTGAACTTGTTTTAAAATTTTAAACACTTTCAAAACCATAGAAGAAACAAAATGATGACATTTTCATATTTGGTATTTGTAAATTTAACATAAATAGTTTACATTCCCAAGACCCAATAAAATAAATTGTGACCTCTAGTTGAATAAATGTAAATACCATACCTACTTACACTATCATTCATCACTCATCAGTATTTAGTTAGATGACATCATTAGGTAATACATTTAATTAAAGCAAGGTTTGATTTGTATTTCTACTTGATGACCTAAGACCTAATAAGCTGATGTTCATTTGTTTATTATTCAACTGTGAATCTGTTTTTATTTTTTAAATGAAAATTGTTTGAAATTATTTTAAGACATTTAATAAAACATTTTATCTAAAAGATGATAATTTTAACATTGCAATAAAGGAATCAATATTAAGCCATTAAAGAAAATAAATTATAATAAAGAGATAGTACTATTATGTTAGGTAGTTTGTAATAGGTAATATACATAAATTAAAATAATTTTAACGAGTACAAATAATTTAAAAGTCAATGTTCATATTTAGTTGATAATTATCAGAGTAATTATGCTATTAAATATAAGACAATTTATTATTAAATTAGCCAACTACCTACATAATATTGTAATTAATGCAATTTGTCAATCACTAACAAACATAGAATAAATTAATATTGATAGAACAAAATTATACAACTCGTTATTTGTTCTAAGTGTCTCTATTACACTCCTATCTATAGCTACATAATAATGTTACATACACATTAAAATATGTAAATTAGGTATTAAAATGTAGACGTACATTAAGCACAATATTATTTTAGTGTTTTTGATGTCATTTGTAGCCATATAGGTACCCAACTAATCAAGAAAACAAGAACAATATTTAATCAAATTAAGTGTGAATCAGTTAATTAGTTGAATAATTAAAAGACAGAATTTTTTTTTTCATCTTCAAATATTAGTTGTCAATTATACTTAATACCTTCCTACCTATAGTTGTATTATTATTTTATTTCACTTTTACCAAAATAATATTATGTATTACCTGTGTTTTGATTAATTATTTCTAGATAATTAATTTTAATTCATTTTTTTCAGTAGGAATTTGGAGTTTAAAAGTTTCTTTATAATGCATAATCATTGAGATAATCATGTTACAATATCACCTATATTGCATTCACAATTTAAAATAAAATAGTAGGACTGAAACAATAAACAATTTTTAAAGCCAATGGAAATGTTTTTTTTTTGTCATTTTAAGAGCATAATAATATACCTACTATTGCCTAATTAGTTACACGAATATGCCTTAGAATATATTTACAAATACTTATCCAAAAACCTATAGCAGAAACAGAAAATGTGTCATCTCATAAGTATTATTCATATTTAAAATATTTGTACCTAATGGGTACTGTTTGAATAAATTACCACTGATTTCTTATGCACACTAAACAATTACTAGGAAGAAATTTTATTTCAAATACAATTAGGTATTTTATCGTTGGTATAGCTGTAGGTATAAGAACAACCTGAGTAAAGACTCTGAGATATAGGTATATATAAATATCAAAGTACTTTCAAAAGTTAGATTATTGTCTAAATCCAGCCCATTTTGTGTTTGTTTTAGCTTACATTATATGTTAAATTCGAGACATTTTAATAACATTAGCAATTACAAAGTGTTAATATTTTTAGGGTAACAAAACATTTACAGCAAATTATATATCTAAATTTTAAATTTTTGTGTGGAACATGTAATGTTTTGGTATAGCAATTATAAATTGATATGGGTAGGTTAGTTTTTTACAGGTGAAATAATAAATCCAATACCTAATATGTGGGGTATTCATGACTACGGATACAAATCATAGAAATACAGAACGAAATGGCACAATGTAATGTCATAGAGCCGTCTAAAACAATATTTTATTGATTAATGTTAACCGGTACCCGAGCCGGTACCTATAGGTAAGTATTAACATTTAGAATACACATTGTTTGTCTTACAATTTTTATCCATTTGGGCTTATCTAAGTATGACTGGAGATTTTTTTTTCAAACCTACACTGGCTAGCTTATTTTACATTTTCTAAAGTTTTTTATTTTTTTAATGTAGGCAGTTAGGTAATGCTGAATCATAAAGGTAGGTACTCAGCCACATCTGTAATTAAATCAATACAGGTATTTTGAGTGGCGTATGCGAAAAACAGGTAGGTACCTAATGGCTGATCGTACAAGATTATGGAGCCAAGGTCTTTTTTTTGAAGCAACAAAGTAAATGTAGGTAATATCATATAATAGATAGGTAGGTTGGAGGTATACCTCTTGTGATTGGCAGCTAGAATGAAAACACGAATTCACTCAGACTCGAAACACTCGTCGGACGGCGACCGTCACGGAATTTTAACAATTAATAACAATAACAATAATACTAATACTAATAATAATAATAATAATTAATAATAATTAATCAAACGGTAATATTTTTGAAAAAATGATTATAATGATATTTTTGTTACGAAGGACGAAAACCGTATACACTCGTCGGAATTATTAATTACGGTACGTCTGGTTGTAATCATGATACAAAATATTAATTTACGGACACGATCCGGGACTTCGGAAATTGGGCCGAAACGATCGCGAATTCGACGAGCACTGCGAAACGGAGAAGCGGCGACGTGCGTAGCACTACTAACACGTCCGGAACACGACTGGTGTGACTGTTGTGAGCTGCAGAGCGCCTGAGCAGTGAGCATGGAACACCGAGTAACCGAGTAATACGATCACCGAATCACTGACCACCGCGGGCCGAAAAAACGCGATCGGTGAATGCTAATACGCAGGCTGTATAACATTATGGTAATGTTATCGTTCGTTATCGGCCAAACGAACGATGCCGAAGGTTTTGGAGGGGAATCGAAACGATGCGCCGCGCGCCAGACGAAAAGTGCGTGCGGCGGTGGGCCGCGATCGGCGTTATCATCGCGAACGACGAGGCGGAGTGTGCGGGCGCGGCGAGCACCCACCGGACAGGACGGACAGGTGATTGGATTCCGGGAACCCACCCGAACATTTTGGAATTTTGGATATCGCTGTCGCCCCGACCGGCGAGCGGCTTGACGAACAACGATAATGATATGATTAATTTATTTTGCTATATTATTATTATTATTATTATTATTATTATCATCATTATTGTCGTCGCGCGCGCGGCTCTCGTCCGAATGATATCGATCGCCGCGAGGTCAATGTCGCCGCGGGCGGTAGATGGGTGGGAGGGGCCCGGACAGGAATCGCGATTAAAACCAAGCAATAGTAATCATCATAATCGTGCGATATTATTATTATTATTATAATGTGTTTTAATAAAATATAATATTTTGTAACAATAATAATCATAGTAACGGTGGCGCCGAGTCGGAGGTACTCACCTCGTTTGCGAGCCGGCGTCGGTCATGCAGTCCGGCAGTGGCAGTGGCGGCGGCGACGGTGGTCGGCACTCGACTGGCGGCGGTGGCCGACTTTTTAAAAATAAACGCCCGGCGGGCGCGACGGTTGTCCGCGGTCGGCGGTCGGCGGCGGAACGCGAAAAAAAAAAAAAAATATTATTAAAACAATTTTTTTCCTCTCTTTCCTCTCCGCACGTGATCGCGACCGACGTCCTCTGCTGCGGCGGCGGCTTTGGCGGCCCGACGTGACATTGGGGGCTCCGCGCGCGCGGCAAGAAAAATTACATCAGACTCGGCGGCGCAAGCGCGCGAATACCTGTGCACGCCGCGCGCCTATTATTTCGCGTTGGTATACGCGCGCGATTATTATTATTATTATTATTATTATTGTGCGTGGTATTTAATATTCGTGCAATATCATTATACATTTGCACGCCCGGCCGACTGCCAGCAGTCTTGTGCTGTCTGCAGCTCGTAAAGTGGGCAACTACTCGAGTGAGAGTATAGGTATTTGAATACTTTTCAATCACTCAAATTCGTATTTAAAATTATTTTGGAAAAAAGCACTTGGACAGAGAATCCGTGTTCAAAACGGAATACTAATTGTCAAGTATCTACCTACCTACCTACTTATTGTTATTTTTAGCTTTAATTAAAATAAATGTTATCTCTTTTTCCCGACGCTTTTCAAAAATCACCTATTGGCGATTGTAATTTTTCATCTCACTTCTACATTTACTTTTATATCAGAAAACACGCTGAAGTTGAAAATCGGAGCATTCTCACCACCTACCACAAAATATGTCGATGACAGACAGAAAAAAAAAACATGTCAAAGTAAAACCAATATTGCTACTCTCAGAATCTAAAATTGAAGATGTACCTATATGATAGTACTATATTTTTGAACTATTGTCAATCTAAAATTCAAATAGATACTCTGACTGAAAAAAAAAACAGATGAGTATTTTAAGGTTACACGTACATAAAAATACCAAATGACGAGGTGTAAGATGCTTTATAAAATTAACGTAAGACATGAAAATCGGTTTAGTATAAGATAAAAAAAATATTTATAAAAAGTTAGAAATTATCTATAGAAAGAAACATTTTTAAATTACAAATGTCTTACTTATACCAAACAAATAATTCAATTTTGACATAGAAAAACCAGAGAGTAGGTAGTAATTTATAGTAACATAAAATGATACAGTGTAAAATGCTTTATTAAATGAATGTACTTACCTTATTGTACCTAATTCATGATTCATGGAAATTCTTAAAAATAATCAGTTCAGTTGATTCTAAGACTTAAAAAAAATGGGGAAAGTATATGCAGAAACATTTCAAAGTATCTATAAATACTTTAAAAAAAGTGTATATGTGTTTAAAATAAGTCCCCACGGTATCCGTACTTGAAACTTGAATACGTTTACACGTAGTCTAAGTGTTTAGGATTTTAGTGCCATACAAATTTGCTCTCTTCAACCATCACCAATTAACGCAGTTTTATATTATGATAATATTATAAATAACGCAGTATTTTTTTATAATTAAGTCATCGTAAACAAAAATACTGGTGAACTTATTTCTGCTGACTATTGTACGCGTAGGTATTGTTAGTTTTGACTTTCAGTAGTGCACCACTGCAGTACCTATCGTCATTGGGTATAGGTCACCGCTATTAATGAGTTTTATTTGAATTCAATGACAAATCATAGTAGGAACTAGAATTACGATAAAACCTTTCTGAGACTGTGGTGGGCCTATAATTTACATTATATCATATTTAACTAATTAGTGATTAATAAATTCGACGGGTTAAACTAATTGTTGCCAATTATAAAATGTACAATATAATATGAATATATTATAACCGAAGTACAGCGGCTGTATAGAATAGCGTGTAAACAGTGCAAGGTTTAAAATCTAATTAATAGTAAGTTTAAATTTGGTGTAAATGTTTTGAAAATATATCGTTGTCTATAAAGAATGATAGTAATTATAATTCATTGCAGATAGTTAAAGTGTACGATTGATATATTTTTAATGACAACAAGTATCTTACAAATTAGTAATTACAGAATAT
Organism: Myzus persicae; assembly: GCF_001856785.1. NCBI lineage: Eukaryota > Metazoa > Arthropoda > Insecta > Hemiptera > Aphididae > Myzus > Myzus persicae. The sequence goes on along the minus strand of NW_019102665.1, from coordinate 271,461 downwards.
TTTAAAGAAAAATCTGGAGATGGCTGGTCTTTATAGATATTGCAGGAGGCCGCGAGGATTAAAAGGCATACTAAGGCCATATTATAACAAAACGTGCGAAACAAGAAATCCGTCAATAACATAATGCGTGTTAGTATAAACTTTTATGGAGTATCAAAAACGACGTGACAAGTTATCTGTTATTAATCATAATAACCACAACTAAACCTATATTATTATGATGATAATTTAAGATAATTTACTATATTTTCACGATATCTCGAGATTTTGACGCCTTCTTGAAATTTGGCGTCTGTGACCACCGCCTAAATAGGTACTACCCAAGTACTATTAAAAAATATGGAGTAAAATATTCTTACATAGTATTTATAATACTTTTGAGTAAAATATATTAAATTTGTATACGTAATTTATAAATCTGCTGAATACGATGGTTTGCAATCATCTGAAACGTCAAGTTTATTTAGCACTGGTGGAATTAAAAAGCTCTTGTGGTGTGTGAGTGTGGCATTCGATTATGCTATATCTCAGTTACAAATATGCCTAAGATAAATCATTAAAATATTGCTGTATGTAAAGAACGAATGTACTCGTATCTACGACAAATCTATAAAAAGAACTAAATGTTGACACGGCCACATGTGCTGTCAATTTAAATAAAAAAAATACTCACAACCCGTGACTCACAAGCCAGACTGCTTGAACAGCGAGACAAAGCGATGTTATCATAATATTAACTGCGATACTTATACTCTCCCACTTGGACCAAAGTGGTAGAGGAGAGTGTAGACGGGTCGCTATCGTGCTTGTACTTGCTGTCGATGCGTGCCGCGTCAATGTATTACCTGTATGAACATTTAATATTAAAAACTTTTTATCGTTAAAAGATAAAGGACCAGACACATCTGGTAGATATTTTTAAATAATCGGTACCAAATTATGTAACAATAAATGTGATGCATCTTATGTAATAAACCTTTCAATTAATCTGTTCAAAAAATACATTTCGAAACAGTTATAGTAATCTCCTGACGTATTAATAAAATTACAGTTGTTTAAATATTGTATTAATTAATACGATATTATACAATGTAAACGGATAATTTAATTTTAATCATGTATACCTGCTATACCTACCTACCAAATTGAAGTGTTATTTTTATATAATTTGATTTAGAACTCCTAGACCCCCACACGAGTCTCCTCAGTGGAGCCCAGTATTCATATGTACCTAGGTATATGAAATTATATTAAATAAAAAAATTAATTAGTATCACTTATAAGCTATTACTTATACTCCAGGCATGTAGTTGTTGTATAGTGAATACTATTATTTTATCAAACATCCTGTATAGCCAGCTCCTATAATATGATGCGCAGGCCACAGAGTGCTTGTGATAAAATTGTTACAGTTAGTCCGGAAATGTACACACATTATGTATTATTAAATGTAATAAACGAGAACTCTATTCAAAAAATGTTTGACCCATGACTTATAATGTATAGTATAATAATTAATACCTAGTATATTAGAGTAATATTACTGTGATTATTATTTAAGAAACAGTATAACTCGCTCACTAATAAAAAGGTGGGCAAGTGGGTACGCCTTGCTGTACATTAAGTGGTGGCCGGCGGGTAGGTCAGTGTAATGGATTTGTTAATTTTAAATTCAATGATATAAAATCATTGTATACGAAATCGAATCTGAGCGAAGACGATCTGTCAGCTTACTACCCACGCATGTTTTATGATATTTTTACAATTAAAGTAACTAATTTTACTATGAGATATTAGTAATACAATACTGTAGGTTGAATTTGTTTCTGCCGAAAAAATGTAAATGTCATTGTGTGTACACTACTCACATACCAATAAAATAAAGCTATATACTTTAAAAGATTAAAGGTTTTGAATGCCCATATTCTTAAGTTAAAATAAAATAACTAAAATTGGAAATATTCATCTAGTTTTGAACTTAAAATATCTACAAAACTAAAAAACTGTGATTGTATATATTTTTAAATTTTTTGGTTACAGTACGAGCTATTCCTGATAAACCTTATTTTAAACTGTCAATCATTAGCTATACAAATCGAACATTTTGTACATATTTAACTACAAAATAATTTCCAAATTTTCGAGATTTTGGTGAATTTTGTCGAAATGTTATCTTAAAATCCTTATAAAAAAACTTGCTTTTGTATCTTAAATATTATTGCAAATTCTATATAATGTTAAAAATGTTAATTTGGTATTTTTTTATTCATTTAGGGCTCATCAGCAGAATACAATTGTGGTACTTTGAAAAATTGGAGAGAAAATCTGAAGACATATTCTTACTTGTTGGCTTATCAACGAGAGGGTCGATCGAGAAGTTTTATTAAATAAGTAATTATAAACACCAATGTATTATTAATGTTTAAAATTACAGATTTGTAATGTTTATAATTACCTACTCAATTAATAATGTATTAGTAAAAAATCTCTCTCACACTATCTCTAGTAGTATTAACAAATTTTAAATTTCAAAACTTTTTTAGATTAAAATTTGAACTGAAAAAGTGGTCACGTGAGTACCACTCTTGTGTAAAGTAGTTGTCGATCGTGTCATTGTAATGGATGTGTTTCTGTTATATTTGAATTCAATAATAAATCACGAAAAACGATTCTGATCGGAGACGTAGTGTCATATTCATATTTTAGCATGCTTGTGTAACTAATCTAATTTAATAATTAAAAAAAAAATAAATGAAAATCAAAAATATCTCATAGGTATAAATCGCATAGCTTTGCAGTGAATTTTTTTTTGATAGGGGTAGAAAAACTTGTTGGGAGCCGCGCGTCTATTAAAATATTTAATGTAATCTATTAAAAGAAAAACTTATATAAGAATTTCTAACTGAAAAATAATTTACAAAATTAGAACAATTTCTCATGTCTATAAAAAGCGTGAAAAAGTCAAATACTATGAAAATGTCACCATTATACATGGAAAATGCTAATATAAATATTTAGTGAAAATTTAAAGTGTCTATTATACTTGTGCTATTACTTTTTTAGTTACACCAATTTATTTCCGTAAAAATGAACATATTTTTTACACTTTTTTGGTTTTTTCTGATTCTTTCGAAAAATACAGAGAATGTTCAAACCCTAAATGTTGATGATAGAAAAAAAAACACATCATTCTGAATACAGTACATTCATCACTACGCTCAGATTCAAAAATAATGTAATAGCAGCAGCTGGTACCTATACTTCATTCAATATTTTAAATAAAAAGTATTTAATTACGGTGAATATTATACACCGGTATTTAAATTCTTCTGTAAGTGATGAAGACTGTCAGATAATGAAAAGAATCTAAACAAATTTTTTTGTACATTTGACGTTTTTAAATACAAAGATCTACTAGTGGGTGGGGGGTTATGAAATACATGAGAAACTAAAAATGATAATTATGCAATATTATATCATGTTTATAAAAAAATTTGCTTAGACGTCCGAATTCTTATACGATTAATTTGTATGCTGTTATTTATATTGTGTTTTTACCAATTGAATAATTCGAAACGGTATATTATGCAATTTTTTCATTTTTCATTCGGTTGTGGCTTTAGATGCCACATTATTATTAATACATAGACATGAGCTCACATTACGCCTCAGTGGCAAAACCTGGATTATCTTGAGGTGAGGTGATAAAAAAATGCAGTATTTCCATAACATTTTTAATTTTAGTATCTGAGCTCAGAGCCCAACTTATTAATTTTAAGGCCTGAGTCTAATTTTTTTGATGGGGCCCCGAAATTAATTATTATCTAAATTCTAAATTATCAACTTAAATTATAAATTCAGTCTTTTTGCTATTTGGATTTTTTATATTCAATTTATTTTATAAGATTATAAATAAATTATTCCATAAGTCAATACCTAATTATTTAGTGATAATTAATATAAATAAAACGATAAAATTAAAAATATAAATATAAGTAAAGAAGTGTAGATATACAGTTTTTAATTTAAACAAATGTTTACTGATATACACTAAGTCAAAGTGGTAATGCATTTTTTAACATCGTTAACGTAAATAATAAAAAATTTACACGATTTAGAATTTAAGACAACGGTTGTTTTCTAGATTTTAGTTCACCTAACTATTGAATTAGATCTGAAAAAAATAAGTGTGTTAGTTATTTCCCGTAACTGCGTAAGCAATAATATCATATAATTTCACAGTGGCACTTTAATAATTAAATATCAACAGTGGCCCGGGGGTGCAGCCCCCCTAGCCCCCTCTAAGTTGGGCTCTGTCTGAGCTGATCGATGAATGTATTCGTGATCGTTTCACGTCGATGTGTATGTTTTTCGTTTGTTTGTCATATTGTGTATTATTATATCAATCTTCTGGTTTCTAGTGAAAAATTGTATCTTTAGTATAGGCCGGTACGTTGATCAAAAATAAATAATAGTACTTTATAAAATAATTGGGAAAAATAATATAAGTATCTATAATTTACTCAATTTACCTCCGATTTTCAATACAATTTTGTTTCTATGTTGTAATTAAAAAATGAATGACTGCAACGTCTGTAGGATTTTAAATGTTCATCAAATATTTTTATTTGTGTTTTATAGACATAATTAAATCTTTTCGAGGTATTTAACGCTATTTATAGATATAGGTACTCGAAATTATCGACTTCCAAAGCAAGTTTCTTTTCTACTTATATAGATAGGTAAGTTGTAGCAGGTATCTTTATCTTTATGTATATCGTCTGATGATATTTTGAATTTAAGTTTGATAATCAAAAACTTAGAAAATTGAATACAACGTTTTTCATAATTGAAAAAATAAAGGAAATACATCACGGTTATTCGCAAATTATTTTGATGTTAAAAATTCATAACATTTTTTATTTTAATATCTAAAGTTTAAAAATATATTACAAGATTCTTCTTACATTTTTAAACTGGAATTTCAAAAAAAAAGAGTTTTTGAACTTCAAACACTCAAAAAATTATAAGTAGCTTATCGCTTAACTTTTTTTTTTAAATTCCAGTTTGAAAATGTATGAAGAATCTGGTAATATATTTTTAAGCTTTAGGTATTAAAATTAAAAATGTTATGAATTTTTAACATCAAAATAATTTGCGAATAATCGTGATGTATTTCCTCTATTTTTTCAATTATGAAAAACGTAGTATCCAATTTCTAGCTTTTTGATTAACAAACTTAAATTCAAAATATCATCAGACGATATACATAAAGATAAAGATACTTGTTTTTGTTATTTCGTATTAATGCCTATTAAGAAAATGTTATTCGTAGAAACTTGAAACAATCCAGTATCCATTACCTATTTAATTTATCATTTTTTATACCTACTCAAAGATTTTTTTCAAATATTTAAAATAGTTTAAGCTATTTATAGACATTTGTAATTTTTTAATATCTTATCAAGTTTTTTTTCTACAAATATTGATAAAAATACAAATGTGTGCTCAAACGATTTTACTTATTATGTTGTAATTCTAAAAATATTAATTGTAGATGACACTTAAACATTTTTACCATAATGCATAATATTATGATTTTCTACACACAACGAAGTACCTACCTATTTAAAATATTTGACAAATTTTAACTTAAGTTCGCATTATCGATTTATAATATAGTAATAGTTAATAAAAAATAAAAATTAATAGGCGTAATAGCAGCTGTCAGCTACTTTTATTTAGAGTAATATTAAAATGTTTATATAATAATATAGAAGATTTGGATTTCATAATATTACGTAAAATCGTAACAGTTAAAATCAATTTTAAAACTTTTTATGAATTTCGTTTGGTGATGTTATTGCCTTCGCTGGATAACATACGCAATACACTTATTGATGAAAAAATTGTATAATAATATCATATAGTTTCGTTCGGATAACTTAGAAAAGATTTGGTTGTTGAAGATTACATTGTAGGTTATATAATTACTGTAGGTGCAATTCATTTTAATACTGACTTAACATTGTGATTGTATTGTTTGTTTGAATTTTGACTTACCTATTGCTAATTCAAGGTTAGATCTTAATGGTATTTGATATTACAAATTATTTTAATGTGGTATATTAAATATTTCGTGTGTTTTTGTGTGTTTTTCTTATCTGAAGCGATAAATTAATAACCCAACGATGCGTAAAATGACACAACATTATACAATATGGCCACTCTGGAAACCGCCGGAATACGAACGTTTTGGACGACGAATGTCGAAATTAATTTTTTTATTTTTAGGATTAGTAGTGGGTCATGTGTATTGACGCAGTGCACTCTACAATTTTTTTTATACCTATACAGACGTCAGACTGTCACTCAGAAAATATGGGTAAATATAATAACAATATGATTATTGATTATTGATTGCAATATTATATGAACTTACGTTAGATCGTACCCCACTGAATATCTTGTTGTCACCTAACAATAATATGCATAATCAATATATTTTTGTATTATATTGTACCAACAGTTTGTAGGTGTACAAAATAATACAACATTGAATATTTGTATAAGCATATCGTTTTTAATTACCTATATAAACGCATGTGACATGTTAACTACAGCCGGGCCCACCGCCGTGTACCTGGTATCAGGTAAAAGGTATACCTACCCACTACCACACCACATAATGTTCTATGCTACTACCTAGGTATATCGTTTCAAAATAAAATTAAAGGCGGGTCTTCACTGTACGCTTTCCCGTAAATCCTTTGCCGTAATTGGTTGGTTATAGGTTAGGTTACCCGTTACCATACGATTCACCACGTTAACGTGCAGTTAGACATAGCTGAACATTTTTCAGTACACAGCACAAGCGTATAGTGGAAATCCACCTTTGTCGATGGTCGGAAGCCGCCTGATGCTGTACTATGTGATAACCGCAATAACCATAATAATATTACCAGCTATACCTATTACAATATACACGATAATGGTTTTGATAATGAGTAATAACTACAGCGACCGTAACCTGTGCTTTGGAAAAACTAACAAGACTTATAATAAGTTATAAGTCTGAAACCACTGTAACAAAATTATACTTTTTTAAATTAATTCGAGATCTCAATGAAGTTCTATCTTTGTAAAAGCCGATTAAACCGATTTACATAAAATAAATTTGATTTAATCGAAATTAATTTATACGTTATTTAAGTTACTTTTTTTGTAGTATCTACAATTACTAGGCAACTATTTTTAAATATATCTTAAGAACCAATTGATAATATTATATTGTGTAAATATGGGTAAGTACGACTTTCTCACAGTAACATTTTTTTAATAGATAGATATGTGACGAAAAAGTTTTATTTCGTATAGGTACAAAGTTATTTTGAAAACACTTAGTTAGGTATTTTAAATATGCTAAAAGAAAAATAAAAGAACAAAATGTGTGAAGAGACAACCCTCTCGCGATGTGTTGTCTCAACTTTTAAGTGAGAACATTATCTGTGTTCTCTCGTTGGCGTCTTACGATATTTTAATTTTCAAGTGAGTTGTGAGTAGGCATGTAAAGTATTAATACTGTAAGATGCTCAAAATTCGCTTAAAAATTAAAATATCGTAAAAAGCCAACTAGAGAATACAGATAATTTTCTTACATATAAGTTTAATAATACATATTATCTAAGATAACAACACTAAATTAAAGCTGCTGGGCGTACATTTTGGTATCTACATTATGCGTTAGTAAGACGGAGACAACATAATATGTGAGTACGACGTCTTATTTGTCGCTATACCTCCTAATCTCAAATCACTGAAACTTTAAAAATCAAAATATTATTAGATTTGTTTATTCTTACTTCAGCTTCATCATAGCATTACAAGTTAAGACTGGATAATTTTTCGTTGATATTAACTGTGACCTGTGAAACTCTATTTCCAATGAACTAAAATTTAAATGCATAACAGTTGCAAAAAGTACATTGAAGTATTTTCTAAGTTTGGAAAATATTATATACTTTATTATACATCGGTACATTAATATAAATGTCAATCACTAATTTATACATATATAGTTCTAATGTATGTCTGCACGTCATCGAACTCCTTTTAAATGACTGCACCGATTTTGATGACATCTGTTGTGGATCCCTGGATAGTTTAGATTCACAATATTGATCCCGGTATATGTCCAATCCGGAGAAGTGCACTAATAAGAATTTTGAGATACATGATGTATTTTTGTTTCTAAGTGGTTGCTATTGATTACAGCTTACAGATTATTATAATTAGTAGAATTAAGTATTTGTTTTGTGAGAGAACACAGATGATGTTCTTGCCTAAAAGTTTGATAATAGGTAAATTCACTCTAATATCAAAACTAACAGCATACTATTGAAACTAGTAAACGAAAATTTTGCTTTGTCATATATATATATATATACGTATGTGAGACGGGGACAACCTATGAGGGTGCACTGGTTTCCCAGTTTTTCCACCAAAAGATTAGTTCGAAATGGTTTTTATAAAATACTCAATTTGCCGACAAGTATGATATGATGTACATCAAATGCGAATATAAACGTTTGTTAAAAATTTCAAATATCTATGCTTATTTTTTTGTTTTTCTCTATTATTTTGAAACATACCTACTTGGAATTTTTTGTTTTGAAAATACTAATTAGAGATCTGGTTTTTTTAGAAGTCACCCCGCCAAAAGTTGAAATTCTATGCATTTTCGACTACTTTTCGTGACTTATACAAATACTTATACAAACACAACAGACATATAAAAAAAATTAATCGCTTCTCTCAAAATCTAAAATATAAGTATAGATGCGTATACTGGTGCATATTTTGTGAGACGTACTTATTTATGCTAGTGGTATTAAGTTCATGAACTTTTAAAAGTTCACAGTTTATACAAAGTGTATGTTGGCACTTGGTGTTAAAATAACTGACTTTGTTATCACTTATAATTAGCAAATATCATATTATTGTGATATTTTGTATCATACAATTACAGTCGTATACCCATTGACAATTATAAGATCGTGGTACACTGGTACTATAATACCATAATATAAGTTGTATACCTAATCTTCAGGGGCCCTTGGCACAGGTGTCAAGTTCGCAGCATCAAGTGTCAAAACAGTTCGTTTTCATTCGTTCCACGTTCGCAGTTCCGCTTAATTTACCACTAAGGTACATCTAAAATATAAACTTTAAAAATTACAACTTTACTCAAATTTAGTTATGATTTATAACATGCTTAGGTAAAATTAAGTACCTATTCAATAATCAAAAATATGTTGTTGTTTAAAAATGAAATTCAATGCAGGTAATGAATAAAAGTTATTACAATATAACAATAAAGTATAATAAATATAAATCAGGTTAAAAATAAGTTATATAAGTACTAATCAATAAGTACCTTTCTAGGTATTTATAAGTTATTATGTAAAAATATTAATTAGTACTTATAATTTTTTGTGTTATTAAAAAATGATCTATATATTGGTGAACTAAATGAACTAAAGAATAGTTCATTTGAACTTTTCACTTCAGTGAACAAGGAACTAATGAACTTTTTGCTCAGACGAACTAAATTTTCCACCTCTAATTTGTGCACGTATCGGTTATTTTGTATATTTTGAGACTTTTGCTTTGCACAATCATAATTACCACATTTTTAGTGCACGTAATATTTCCGTTCGAGTGTAGATATTATAATCGCATAAATGTATAATAGTATAATATTATTTGGACAGGTATAACTCGTATTAGGTAACAGGTGTATCATTCACTCGAACGGGCCTCACTCGGCGGTCGCCTCCCGCCGCTCGCGATCACCCATCGACAGCGTGCACGCGGCGGTGGTCCGATGTGGTACCGGTCGTTTCACGTGTCTGGCGCGTGCAGGCGGAGGTGCAGGTGTAGAGGAGAAGTAGAAGTAAAGAAAAAAAAGAATAAAAAACACCGTAATTGGCAAATCCGACGGCCGTGGCCTTGAGCCTGCGTATACCACATTAAAATAATTATTGTCAGGTCCCGACACGCCGCCGCCGCCGTCCATAATATTATAACATTACCTACACTTATAAATTACTATAGCTCCTCATAATCCGTTCGCTTATCGCACATTATTTTATTTACATGCGGTTCACACGACACGTGCACAGAGCACGAGCTAAACATTAGTAATTAATATTATGTTCATATATCTATATCATAATATTCTCACAGTTGCTATATTTTATTCGTTTAATGAATATTTGTCTATGGTCACCTTGTCCCTAGGGAGATACCTATTACCTACAAGAAATACATATTTTTTTTTTTGCGACCCTACTCCATTTTAAACTCGAAACACTGGGGTTATTATAGTAGAGTATTAACTGTTATTATAACGACTTGTGTTAAAATATTTTTTAAAATTTAAAGTGATCATGTCTTAGATTTTCTTACAGTTGTAAATCTGCAGAAATTGTATTTACATTTTACGGAATTTGCCATAAGGCTGAGTTGTAAACTTGTAAATGATGTGTTCTGGAGTTTGGCGTGCTGCAGTGTGCATATAATTCAATTTTCTTCACTAAGTCTAACACTATAGACGTTTACCCAAAACAGTCATAGTTTACTTACCTATGGAGGGCTTGAGCGTATTTTTTATGAATTTAATGCTTATATTTAGAAGTTATAAATCAATAAGCTCAATGTTGACACATCAATATTCTGCTTTGGAATAGTAAATACAATAAGGTACCATTAAAAATAATAAGTTTTTTTTTTGCAATTACCTACTTAAAATAATGTAAAAATTGGTTTTCATATAAACGTTAAATATATTTGAAATAGTAGGTTTTTATGTTGTGCAGTTTAATACCTTATGACTTATAAGTTATAACAGTAACGTCGGTAACCAATATTATTAAGATCAATAAAAAAAAAAGTGAAATACTTATTTACTGTTTAGTGACAATGTAACTATATAAGGAGTCATGATAGTCGATACAAATAAAGCTGAGCTTATTTTAAAATCAACTGGCGCGTTGTTGTATTAACCACAATAATCACTAACCAATAGGTAGCTGTTATGAGTTTTAGTATAGAAATGAATAGTGTAATTATTCGTTTGACCATTATTTATTGTGAAATAAACACTCAATAATATTATATAATATAACATTGACACCAATGCGTTGAGAATCAATTACAGATTTCCAACTGTGGTAGCCATGAATCATTATGAATATATTGATTTTACAATGATTATGTATTTGTATTGTGTTTTTTTGTGTCTGCAAACACTATTTTCAGTAAAAAAATATTGATGGCTTACTCAAAATTAAGGTTGTCACTGCAGTGTGTTTCGAAGTAATCATGAAAAACGAAAAAACAATTACAAAAAAAGGAATAATTTTACGCAAAATTCGTTTTCCACAAAATGATAAAATGGATTTTTTTTATTGTAATTCGAAAACAAATAACCCCGGAGACTTGAGATTTGATTTGAGATTTTCAAAAAATGTCTCATAATATATGCAACTATTAAGGACATGATGACATATTCAAAATATTTGGGTTCTTTTTAGCTTTTTGTTTTATTATTTACTTTTTTAGCTTTTTATTTGTCATTTATGCTAAATGTTTGTTTATTAGTTGAAAAACTTGAAATTTTAATGCAATATAGTTATTTATTTGTTTTTTCTTTCATCGATTTAATAGTATCGAAAATAGTTACCTACAATGTTTTTTTTTTTTTTTAAAGCGTTTGAATTTAATATTCAAACTTAAAATTACGTATTGATTCTTTTTTAAATTATAACTGAAATGATCAATTACTGTAATTACCCAACAGTTAACAACCAAAATTAGAAAATATTAAACATTTTTTTAGAGAGTTATTTACATTGTAGACATATCTCTAATAGGAGGATGACAGAACGTCTACGACTCGTAGTCGTCTTTAATCGTACTTACACGCATAAATCACAATGATTACTCATTGAATTACATTTTATCAAATCCATATTTACAGTGACCTACTCAATGACGAGATAAACTTGATGCATCTATAAATCTATACACTAGAACAATTACCTACACTTCTTTCTGTCTCGTAAAATATGCTTTAAAAAGTATTCAAGTACAGATACATATATATATACTTCTTCTTGTTTTACGCCAATTTTATAAAGTATTTTATACTGTGTCATTTCGAGGAACTTAAAAATAGGTACTCATCTGTTTTCTATGTTAAAGTATATTTTAATTTTTAGTTGAGCATTTTTCACATTAAAAATTATATTACTGTATTAGTGCCTATATATGTTCTCAATTTTTATTTTTACGTGCGTTATGATCGAAATTAAAATATAAAATACTAACTAAAAATAATAAGTATTTGAAAATGTGTGCTTGATTTTAAATAACCATATTTTTGGAAAGTATTGAAAATACTTTTACTCATGTAATTTACAAGACCTGACTTCTTTTAATATTTCAAATTATAACTTTAAACATAATTTTTATCATATCATACGGGCATGTACAGAGAATAGCCACGAATCAACCAACGTATAGTTGTATAAACCGTATAATTATTATGCTGAAAAATAGGGCATTTCATCTGACCTTATTGGCTTATTATTAATAATAAGCACCTACTTAAAATTTCATAACATATTGGTTTAAGGGGATTCGATACCGTCATTTTTTGTTTTTGTCTAACACACGCGTGACATAGTAATTTAGACGTGTTTGTTGCCAAATATACCAATTGATCTAATGAAGCGATAAGAATTCTAAAAACAGATTTGAATTTGACGTCAAGTCTACTTGAAATCGACTTTCCCACATTTATGATTTTTTGATTTTAACTTCTCCGAAAATTGAAATACAAAAATTTTAAATGCTCTTTTCTAATATGACATTTTTATGAATTTGGGGGATAATATCAAAAATGTGGGAAAGTCGATTTTATGTAGACTTAACGACAAATTCAAATCTGTTTTCAGATTTATTATCGCTTCATTAGATCAATTAGTATTTTTTGCAAAAAACACGTCTAAATTACTATATCACTCGTGTGTTAGACAAAAACAGAAAATGACGGTATTGAATCCCCTTAATATTTATGTATAATGCTTATATTATGATACCTATTATATTTGTAAACAAATAATAAATTATTTCTAATAAATAATAATTAAAGAAACACCAAATTTGTTTTCACAGACCGCAGTGCACCAGAACCAACCATTGTTGATATACCATATACGCCATATACTTATACAGTCTGCAGCTGGGGAATCACCAATATCCATGATCATTGATCACATACTAAAAAAATGTCTTAAATGTGGAAAAAAATTGGTCATAAACCATTAAGACGTATACGCTGTAAGCTGCTATTCTCAATATATTGAAAACGATGTTGTCAATTCATTATAAATAATGACGATATATCTATATTGTAAATATATAAAGCCGTGTCTACTCGATAATATTACAGTAAGATAATATGTGATGATTGCTAATATTACTATCGTGAAAGCTGCAGCATGCTATCATGACTAACGTGAGTGTCATATATTATGACGTCATACGCCCATAAGGCTATAAACTAGGTATAGTTTAAAACTAGTTTATTGTCTATTAGGTATGTTGTACATTTTTAACTGATATTATAACAACTTACGAGGAACCTTGTATTCAATTTTCAAGCATTTTATTGGACCATTCAATTTTTTTTGATCGATAGGTAAAGATTAAAAATTGAACGTTTCCTATGCAGTTATGCTTAGATATACGTACTATAACAAAAAAAAAGTTAAAATATTTTGAAAATTTTATGGCGTATGGAAAATGATAATTAATGCTTATCATCAGTGAAAATTTAAGCTATCTATGGTTATCGTTTTTGAATAACAACAAAATAAGAAAATCGTTCAATGATAAATCGTTATTTGCTGGCGAATATCCAATACGAACAAATTTGATTAATTTGAATATCAAACGCTCTTAAAAAAATTAATTGAACTTTCTGGTAAAATTGTCTTTGTTAGAGGTACATGACAAACTTATGAGAAACCATGTATTCCATTTTCAAAACTTAGATATAAAAAAACCATTTTTTATGAATTTCTATCCCTTAAAGATAATTGATAAAACAGATAATTACAAAGATAATTTTGCAAATATTTTTATTACACATAACTTTATTATTATAGCATATTACATTAGCCGTTATTAACTTTTCTAACTTAAAAGATATAAATTAATACTGCTTAAGTAGACTAAACCAACTAAAAAACCGCTTGAATACATTAAAATTACCAAATATTTTGAATTACCTATCTCATTGTGTACAGAAAATAATTTTATGTGCCTGCATAGTGCAAAAAGTTTCAAGTATGAATTATAATACGAATAATATACGATTAATATTTTTTAAATTAAGACATTACAACTAAAATTATTAGAGGAAATATTTATAATTAAATATTTTTATTAATATTAATAGGATTTAAAAAAAAGAGATTAAAAAATTGAAATAGATTAAAAGTATTCAAAGGTTAAATCTAAAAATATCTACCCAAAAATTTACAACATTCAATTGAATATATTTATTATATATTTATAAATTCACTAATAGTGAGATATAGCGGTAATAGTGGATTGTTTATACGACTTAAATTTTTTCAGGTATTTACTATTACAAAATTACAATAATATTGTTCAATTATAAATCGCTATTACCTATATAGTATCGTCAATATTTATTTTTAACTTTGAAAGCTTAAAAAAATGTAGGTAGTTTATTGCTCAAGTTTTTTTTTGAAATGTCAGTTAAAAAGTGGGTGAGTTTGGTGTCTTGAGAGTCAATGTAGTGATTATATTGCACACGAAAAACGATTCTGAGCGAAGACGGTCTGTCAGCCTATAATATTACTTAGTATGATATTATTGTGATTAAAGTAATTTATTTTAGTATTAGCCATAAGTACTACAGATAGGTACTACTCATTTGTTTCGAATGTCATTGTGTATTTGTGTGTATATAATGTAATAATATACCTACTCTAAAAGTCTTAATATGTATAATTTTGTCAATACGTCAATCGTTACAATAACTATAAAACAACTGATTAGATTTTTTGGTTATAGAATAAAATACTTATGTAGAACCTTTTTTTGAATAATAGCTATACAAATTAAACTATTTATAAATTTTATCAAAATTTGGAATACAAATACTTATAAAAAAAACCATGCTTATGTAATTTTAATCTGATATTGTAACAATCTACGAGAAGCAGTGTAATACATTTTCAAGCGTATTGACAGATCAAACATTTTTTTATCGACGTTAATTAAAAAAAAAATTGATAAATATCGAACATTTCGTCTGCTTAAACATTTTTTAAATAGAGTCATAATATAGGTATATAGAAATAGCTAAAATTAACATTCGTTGACAAAATAAAATATCTATACCAACGGTTGCTTTTTTTTTAATTCACAAAAAAGCAAAATCAAAAACAGATTTTTGTAAAATTGCCTGTTTTGTTAACGAGAAGAGTTGCTTACTTTTGACTATTTTATTCGCGGTATTGTAATAATTATAAATTAAAAGTGGAACTTACAGAATCTAAAATATGGAAATAGATAACCAATCAAAAATTAACAATTAGGTATTATAAAATAAATATTATTATTGCCCACTTACAGACAAATATTCTCATATCAAAAGTACCTATCAGTCATTTGGAATATTTATAAGAACAGTTCCACCTCCCCCACCCCCCTGTAGAACTTAAAAGCACGGTCGGTCGGTCGTATATTTTTAGTTTTTTTTAATGCGTTTTTTATTATTAAAATTAATAAAACACCGTCGAAATGGGCACATTCATATTCTTATATATTATCTATTATTCTATATTAACTAATCATAATAATATTTGTTCATTTGCCCTCTGACACAGTGATACTGACAGTCCATAATATCAATAATAATAGTGTAATAATATGTTGTAATATATTATGCCTAGTAAAGAAATCTAGTATATTAATGGTAATATTATAATTATTATTATCTGTCCAATGCTGTTGAAAAAAAAAAAAAGTTTATCGAGGTATACAACGCATGTTACGCTCAGCTAATCACGTGAGTCCGGATTTAAGTATTATAAAATAATAATTAGACTACTTGATTAGCTGTTAATAATATACTATTAGTATAGTCATTTCGCACTACTACAACAACACTGTAAATTAAATTTAGTTTCTTCACCAATTTTCACAATGATAATATATGAGTACATCGCACCGCTATACCTGTCAATATATTATAGGTTCTTAATTTGATCGATTTCATACTATCTGTTCTGTGATGAATAGTCCTTATGATCCTTATGATTTAATGGTCATTGTTAAAATTATTGTTATTTTAAGTAGACGGATACTGGACGATTCACCAAACATGGTCAACCCCATTTTTCCCTGAATAATGAATTCATTCAAATTCATGAATTTTTTTGTACTACCCAAGGAATGTTCGGTGGTGGAACAAACTTTTTTCAAATGAGAATTTCCATTTTTACTGTATGTTATTTAGATGGATTTAAAAAATATTTATATAAAATAGACGGAAAATTGAATCTATTATTTATTATACTTGGGCATTTTTACAAATTATTAATATTGATAGATTGATCATTAATAATAATAACTAAAATCATCAAATCACCATAGCACCCATTACCAAAGACCTATATTATATCCTTAGAATATGAAGTTAAATAACTCAAAAACTACTGGTATGAATTCTGATATTGATGGTCAAAATTTTCAGGAAAATTATGTACTGTATAATTTACAGCAGAAAAGTAAGTTATTCAGACACTCATAAGTAGTACAAAAAAGTTCAAGAATTTTAAAATGTGGTCTTAAAGTGTATATAAAAATTTAAAAATCACATTTTGAACAACTGCGTTATTGAAGAAAAAAGGGGGTGAGCATGCTTTGTGAATCATCCTGTTTATTATAATTTAGGTGCTTGTATGATATGAATTAAATATGTTAACACTCGACACTTAAACTTAAAAAATTACCTTTAAGTCACAAAAATGACTTAATAACGAAAAAATGCAAATCAAAAATAATTGTATAGAATCGTATAATCGTATGTTATTGAACCACATTTTAAGCTAGAAAAGTATCGTCTATCATGTTCCAAAAAAGATCCAAAAGTCATCAAAATTCAAGCTCTTTAACAGTACCTATAACAGAAACTGAAACATGATTAATAAGTATATTTATTGACGTCATAGTAATATTTATTACTCATATTGGCCTATTACTTTCTAGTTTGTTGTTTTTAAAATTGTAATTCTTGCTATAAGAAAGAGTTACAAGATATCCATACCAATAAGGAAAAAAATCATTTACACCTAATTTGTGTTATAGTTTGCAACAGGCCATAGTCGTTGAGTTCGGTAGCTCACTCATCGGGCCCGTCAAGTATTTAGTACCCTCCACTACCCAACAGGAATTTCCCGATGGCCCAATCCGTCCCTGATAAACGTGTCGTACTAGGATGTACACATATATTGTATATATATATATAGAGAGAGAGAGTTTTGAGTTTGAAATATTTCACTAGAAATTTTTCGATTAAAACATTTCAAAATCGAAAATTTCACTCTTCATGAAATATTTCAATGAAAAATATTTTTCTTCTCTTAAATGTGTCTGGTTATAGATAATTAGAAATAGTATATTGATTACACAAAGAAAACATTGATAACAAATAACTTATCAGTTTTCAACTAAGGCTTACAAATTATTATAATATGTGAACGGTTATAAATGAAGTTTGTTAAAAAAACATCAAACATTTATTATAGGAGTTTTAAAATATGTTATGATGTTGAGTTGGCTTATGAGCTTGTAACTTCAGAGTTAAAATGTCAAAATTTGTTATATTATAAATTATATTATTATTACTTATTAGGTATATTTTATATGTAAATATTTTGCATATTTTCTTTGTTTCATACAGTAAAACAAATTTAAAAAATGTTTACTTGCAAGTTGGCTACTATAAACTTTTAGGTATACGGTATACATAAAATATAATTTTTTTTTTTATACAAATGAAATATTTATTGAAAATGTTATGAAATTTTAAAACCCTATGTATATTATATATTGTGTGTTATGGGAAATTACGATAAATAACTATTTACGTAATTCACCGGCGAGCATCGTAAATATCGGTTTTTAATTTATACCAGAAGATTGTTAAGCTATTTATCGGGAATTCGCTATGAAAAATTTAAAAGGTTATTGACTTATATGAAGTACTTGTATTTACCTCATTTATTTTCACACGCTAAAGACCCGTGATATTTCAAATTCGAAAATTTACCTGTAAAACGAAAAGCACCATTTATTATTTTTTCAAATTACTTGTATAGCCATATAGGTACATACGGGCGTAATTTATTTAATGATTTAAAATTATTTACTGGAATAAAGCACTCGAGTAGTACACATCATCTGGGCTAGGTAATTTAACCTTATCTTTGTTGGAAACAGCTACCTAAAGTTTTTACCGTTGGATCAAATAAGAAGTACTATGCAGTCTGCAGTACGTTTAAAAAGAAAAACAAATATAGACATAAATTTAAAACTAGGAACCAATAGAATTATAAGTTCAAATTTACTATAGAGAAACCCTAAGACGAAATCATCTATTCTGATTAGAATATTTAATAGAAAAATAATAATAAAGGATAATCCAGAAAAAATGTAAATAAGAATATATTTCATGTATTAAGCAGTGGTATATGTATGATATAGATTCGTGTTGAAAAACCTAATTTTCCTACTTTATTTAATAAAGTAAACAATAAAATAAAATAAAACGTAATATTCATAATGATGTTCTGTCCATTTTTTATATTTGTTAAAATATCTAATATGTCTTCGGGATTCAATTTTACGTCCCGATGCGCAATAATTTGGCTAGGATTTTGATGTATTTTGAATTGTTTTCCGAATCTAGCCAAGCGATGATCATTTGAAACAATGCACCTTTCATGTATTTTGGAATCAAAATAAGAAGTTTAAATTTTATTATTTTTGAATTTCAAGGTTATTATTTTATTTTTTAGATCATATTAATTTAGGATTTTTAAGGCATTTTTAAAATGTTAAATCTAAAATTCGAATTTTAAATTTTATTTTAAGATTTGTACTTGTTTACATGACTTTTATATAAATTGAATTAACTGTAACTATGTACAGATAAATAAATATATAATCTAAACCTACACAAAACAAACAATAATAACGTATATGGAAATAATTGATTTTTTCCAGATTAAAGAAATCTGCAAAACGATCGGTTCTGTTTGGAAAACTTTTTGACTACTCATACAAATATCCTTTTAAACGTACATTATCAGTTAGGTACACTTTAGACAGCATTTATTTTAGAATTTGTAACGAAATTATTAAAAATAAAAATTAATGTAGTGCATTTTTTTAGTGCATTATCCCGAATTTTTATGTCATAAAATCATTTTATCTAGGAAATTAAAATTCTATTCCTTATTATTGTGTAATTTACAAAAATAATAATTATTAAAAATTTGAACAGTCTTAATTTAGTCTGTGTTTATACGATGAAGGAATAAGTTATACAGGTGGTTAAATATGATACCAGAAATTGTAAGTTGTGAGTTTTTCTCAGTCTTATCTTTTAACTGTGATAATAGTTAACCATACTGTCCATTCATTTTTGTTTTAAAATCTTAAGATATTTTATGGCTGACGAGAATTTAATTACAGTCATTTAAAAAAAGGGTCTGGGGGGGATATATCTCCCTATACTGGTATAAACTGACTAAACTAATACATTTTAATATTTTACGTACGTATGTACGTGCAGTACTATTTAATATTATAAATATTGTCATTTTAAATACGAAGCATCTGTAAAATGTACGATGGATAAGAGCCTTTTTGGTCTACCTCTACGCCTATATAGAGGGCCCATTTTAGATTTGGGTGAGGGATTAGGACACACTCCTCAATGAATTTCTGTAGGTTCGCCTATGATTCCGCTGTGTGGAAAGTACCAAATGTAGCCACAGAAGACATGTGTTCCGTGACTGCCCTCGACCCAGGGCGTCAGTTCGTTTTCAGTCCTGCAGAGCCACTCTAAATCCTTTAAACCATATTATTGTATAAATAAAAGTATATAGTGGTTAAACCTCACTGCTTGTAATTATTTATTTCGTTGTGTATATACGTTCAGAACAGTATCCGTAGGTATATAACTTTATAACTATCGGTCAAACGACATACAGTGCGTACTACAAAAAGACCTGATAAATGAAAAATGAAAAATCGATGCTATAGTTAAACCTATGAAAAAAATTATGAAAACTATGCGGATAATAAACATGCAGCTTGAGGTTTTCTGGTGTCGAAAAATTATAATAAAAAAAATATTTTGAAAAAAATTATTACGTTTCTAATTAATTTAAGACTCACGTACTCCAAAAATTGCAAAATAAAAACAAGCTGCTTGACGTAAATAAACCAAAATAAGTTTAGTTAAATTAAAATTTTTAATTTTAGCATTAAAAAATGAAAACAAAAAACGTTGTACAGTATTTGTAACCCAAACAAGTCTATAAACTGTATTATAAAAAAAATATATTTTAATATACCTATCGATTAGAACAAAAGTTATTTCATTTGTCGTGTCTTCCTATTACAAGACATTGTATACATAAGCTTGGCTATCAGAAGATTTATTGGACATATTATAGGTACACACATATATTTAGCCCAAATGATGTGTATAAATTCGACCAGACGATATGTGATTTTGGATCATTGGCCCAAAATGGAAACCGCCCGTGTGCGTAACTGACGTCTTTCACTTTTGCGTGAAAACATGTTTAGTTACCTACGATAGTACGTGCGCCGCTATTCGTTTAGTGGGTTAAAGATAAAAACGAAATGGTTTATAATAATATTACTAACTATAAATTATTATATACCTACCTAGGTAATAGCCAATAGGTAGGTATCTGATTAGATATTTGAATCTATTTTCGCTAAGACATATTTTTTAGTGCGAGTAACCCGTTTACTCCCAAGGTGTATAGGTAAGTTTCCCTTTTCCGGCAAAACCATTATTTTTTGTTTTCCCATTTGTTTTTCAATTTATTTTTCTACCATATGAAAAAAATCATATATAGGATAGCATTCGATAATACTGTTGATGTTGAATGATTGTTGTGATTAGATGAGTGGACAAATATTATTAATTAGACAAAAAAAATAGACAGCAAAATATAAATAATTAAATTACGAGTAAATAGACAAATTTTCGACATTTTTCGATTTATATACTCTCCAAAACTGTAGTTTATTAGTAAAAAAGATTAAAACTGAAAACAAGGTTGCTCATAATAGTTTCAACATGAGTTTTTACCACAACTAAAAAAATATTTTTAAAAAGTTCAGAAAACTTTAACGAATTTCGTCAAAGTTACGAAAACGCATATTACGTTAATTATTTTACTGTGAGCCGTCGATAATAATGATTGTCGATTGTATGAAATAACAGTTATAATGTGTGTAATACATAGATAAACATGTACACACGTCACATGAGTACGCATGACGATGACCATGACCTTCGGTTGTGATTTTAAAATTTGTAAGTTATAGCGGAAAAGCGAATCGTATGGTTTTGTGGGAAAAGAAATCCAAGCGTATTTTTTTTTAAGTGGTTGAGGTTCAAAAATCAAAATTAGGGATAAACGGGAATTTTTACTCAAAACCAGTTTTTGACCAAATTTCGAATTTCAAATTTCAAAGTCCATTTTCTTATTTTGTTGTAGAGTCATCGAAAAAAAATTTGAACCCGATTCGTTGCCCAAAATACAGGAAATATGTAAAATACATAAAAACCAGACTACACATCGCATACAATTTGTAAAGTTCCATTAAATTGTATTTAATTAAAATATTTGTTCTTATTTTTATCTCACTTTTAAATAAATATGTTCATTGAAATTATTCCTTATAGTTAAATAAATAAATAATATCTTATAGTTCATAATCTCTAATAAATAAATAAGTATATAGTTAGGTATTTAATTATTTTCAGTGTGTACCTCGAACATTAACAAAAGACCAATAAGTGTTCCGTCAAATAAAAAAGGTTGGGAATCCCTGCAGATTCTAGCATATTAAGCTGATCATGGTATCAATAAGTATCAAACACTCGTCATTAAATTGACTGTTGGATTCGTCATTATATACATTTAAACTTTATTTAACTTGTAATGTAACTTTATTTAACTTTATAAAGTTGTATTTCACTCAGGATCACAAATTAATATGGATAGTAATAATGATAATAATAATAGTACCTACCTTAGATAGGTACCTAATTTAAATTACTCATGGACAGGACTTCTAGCATTTAAATTTTTTTCGAGAGAGATCCTAGAGGTGCCTATGTGAGCCATAAAGTTGTTTCAGAAAACCAAGAAGGTACGAAATAGTACCTATGTTGCATATTTTTGCATATTTTGAAATTAAAACGCTATTTTGTGCCTATTTAAATACCACTGGCATAGCCATTCAAAAAATTTGAGTACACTACACAATAAACAATTATTCTAATGTAGGTAATATTATTCAATTTTTTTTTAACTTCTAAAAGGTTCAACAGTTATTTTTTATGCTTAATGTTGTTTTGCATATTTTAGTATTTGCAGTGAAGCATATCAATTTTATCAAGCTTTTAAAATATGAATGTTTTTAAGAGCATGTATACTATTTCACTTATAATACACCTTTTTAGGGCTATGCGTTTTAATGAACCCGGCTCATAGGTATTTTTTGAAAGAATTAAATAGCTAAATTTTGTTTAAAATTACATTTTGTTGGTAATTTAATTTTACGCAATAATAGTCGATTTTACTTTGCCCGTTTTATCTGTTGAACTTAATTTCCATGGCCAATTTTAAGTATTTTTTCCGTGGCCATTATTACTGATGATCACCACTCAAATTAGTTTCCATAGTATTTTATATAAATAATTGCCATCAGTTTATTAGCTGGGGACATTACAGATAAGAAAAAGTATTGATTTATTGTAGGTTTAGTATTAATAAAAATATATATTTTATGGGTAACGACATGCTGAACAACTTTGTGCAAACCTAATATTTAAGCATATTTCAACAGTTCGTAGAAAATCGATTTTTATATCTTAATGCCTAGATTTTTTTTTTATGTTTAATCTTCTAAATCAAACAATTAAACAATATTGTTGGTAAATGGTAGGTACTTGTGGGTTATCGAGTCTACCTTGACGCTGTGCCGATTGTCGACCTTTCGATAAGTATACTGAACGCACGCCGCCGACCTGCGCCGTTTATCTATTGTAAAATAATGCTCCATAATAATATAATATGATATAATTTACAAAAATATCATATATACCTACTTAATAATTGTATAATTTTCTTTTATTACTACATTACGTAAGTTATACAATGCTACGTAATATTAAACCAGGTGATTCCTGTGATTAAGCAAAGCCGCGTAGGACACTCAGTATTCAAAAAAAAATATTAATATTTTTGCAAATGTTTCTATTACCTACATGGTTTAAAGTCGTTAAAAAACAGTGTTTGTATTAAAAAATTATATTTAAAAAAGAAAAAAATGTTATTCTTAAATTCTTTTCAGTTTTTACTTTTTTAATTACAATCTACGGTTTTAATTTCATCTCCGAGAGCAGATTATTTTTCTTTGATACTGAAAAATTGAAATTAGGACGAGAAGCGTATGAGTTATACGTATTCAAAGTTTATATGAGCGGAGTAGTGGTCAGTGGACCAACATTTTGTGGGGTAACCGCAGTCCACTTCACTCCACTCATCGAAACTTTAAATACGTATGACTCATAAACTACTCATTCTAAGTTCGTTTTTTATGTATCGAAATACTTAGACATGTTGTCTGCTTTGCAATATGAAATTATAACTCCATGTTGTCATTCAAAAAAGTAAAAAAACGTAAAAAATGTTAACTGTAAAAAATATTAAAGGATATATTGTTTTTAACGACTTCTGACTAGGAGTTATGCAGCAATTTTTTTTTAAAATAATATATACTATTTGAAATAATGTGTGTAAAATGATAAAAGAATCACACTGTATAGTATAACTTACAAAAATATCATATTACTTATACTAGTTTTATTACAATTTTTTACTACAATATAATAGGTACGTAAATTATGAAGTTACACAATATTATATCATTTACAAACAATTCATGAGAACATAAAATTGGTAACTTACTCGTATGTCTTGAGTTGTCATGACGTCAATTTGTTAATTTTTATCTTGCCTAAATAATTTAATAATCGATGCGTGCAGGCGTCGGCCAATATTTAGAACTGGTCTTCTTTGTACATAAGCTTGCCTCCAGAGGCGGATTATTAATAATTTATACATCCGGGGAAAATATTAAATTACGCCCGATTATATAGAGTCTATATTATAGACCAACCCTGAAATACCCTTCCCTACAATTGTTTTTTAATAATATAAGCACAATTGAATTTATTTATTCAAATATTTACTATTTAGTAATATTTTGGTTTCAACTTACATCATAAAAAAATTATATATTTAATATTGTATCAGCTATTAATTTTAAGTACCTATTTAAAATCTAATTATATTAAAATATGCTGTGTAGGATTTTATTTTAAAGTCAAAATATTACTCAGGCGAGTAATTCACTAATTTAACACTATTTTGGAGTCAAAGAACAACAAAATTAATTATGAATGCAATTTAGGTCATGTTTGAAACCAAAATTCTCCATTTTATCTATTAAATAACTACTGATATTATATTATATTGAATATCTACAACTTTCTAAATGGCTAAATTATTTAACTAATAGGGTTATTTTATTAACACTAGGTATTGTTTCTCAACACTGTGCATTGTGTCGGCGATTTAGATTAAATATTATTATAATATACCTTTCGGTCGTTTATATCAGATAATCAAATATATTATATGAGTACGCGCCTCACTTTTAATTGAATTAGCTTAAATATTACAAATGTACATGCGATACCCAAACAAACCATTAAAACAACCTGTTCAAGTTATTTCTGCATGTATGAACCAAATATTCAGAATAATCGTTATTCGTTCAATCGTTCCCATGTAATATATAACAATATTATCATTTATAATAATTTAGTTAAAGTATCTATATTAAACAGTTATTTTACATAATTTAGGTACCTAAAAGGCTAAAAGTGATTTAAAACACTTACCGGTGGATAAACATATCAACGTCTTCAAACGTCAGTTATAATATTATAAAAATAAAAATTGTATGTAGATTCACTGCAAATCGCCGATAACCGCCGACTCATAAAATGGACTTGTGTAACAAATTTGAATATAATGACATTTCATAGCAGGTTAGGTTCGTTTGACTAATTTAATAATCATACTTATAAGTGACTACGAATTACGATTATAGGTTTAAAGTTTAATAATTATTGTCACGCAATAAAATACGTCTATAAAATATTTCGTAGCCCTTAAGCCTTCGTTTTTATAAAATACACCCATAAGGCCATAAAACTATGCAACTGCAACTTTTTATAATTATACATCATGAAATTGTATACAATATTAACGAAAAAACCCCACGTTTAAACTTTATTCGCAGTATTTTAGACTCAACAATTTTATTTGTAGGTACATAAATAAGCGGACGAAGTTGATGCATATAATATTATAGATACCTTTATGATGTATAGTGGCGTAAAATCCAATAAATATCAAGGATTGAAACCACCCAACCATAGGTCGAATAGTTGTGTTTCGTATGTATTTAGAACCATAACCATGATACCTAATAATTCATTTATATAATTCAATTTTAATTTATTACAACAATTTATTTAGTATTTTAACAATTAAATTTTAAAGTAAAACCAATTATCTACAGAAACAAGCCCAAATTTAATCTGTTGAATGTTAACTTTAAATAATTTGCTCAGAACCGTTTTATTTTTTTATGGTTTTATATCGTTGAATTCAAATTTAACACATCCATTACACTGACTTATCTAGACTTAATTTGCAGCAGAGGGTTACTCACTTGCTGTTTTTTTTAATTACAAAAACAAACTGAAAGTTAATATAACAATTGTCATACTCAATAAGTTAGCGATTATGATGGCAAATTAAAGTACCATAAATGTATTTCAATAGATTTTTATAATTGATTTAAATATAAATTTTATAAATACTAACATTAAAATACATTAATAATAAAAATTCTCTTGAATCATAACATTTGTTGTTAGCATTATTAATTTTCATGAATGTTCAGAACCATTTTTCGTATTCAATGATTTAATATAATTATTGGATTAAAATTTAACACATTCATAACTGTGTGCTACAGCTACAAGACACCTATAATGTACAGCAGAGATGCAACCAACGGCCCACATTTTTTACATGAGTTTAATTAATTACAAAAAAATAAGCTAATAAATATTTTATTTTAATGATATAAAATAAACTCTATATAAACTGTTACATAATCATAATAATCCATTCAGCTATATATTGACTACAATGATACGTTATAAGTTATGGGTAATTTAGATAATCTAAAGAACTAGGTTTATCATTAGAATAGAATAATTAGGATACTAAACATTACTAAATTTAAAATACACCCGAACAAAATTCATTCAACATTTTGTTGTATATAATTTACTAAAACCGAAATAACTGTGTAGCAATCACCCACTGTCTGTGATAAAAAAAAAAAAAATTAGTTTCCAAAAAACATACATACATATTTATAACAATTTATAAATGACCGAAATAATTTGATTAAAGACAAATGTTATTATTTATTATACATCATATAATTTTTTAAAAATCAAAAAAATGAGCAAATTGTATTTATTTTACATCTCCTCATTGAAATTCGTATTATAAGTTTTTCTTATATCAAACTCAAAAATATTAAAAATATATATGAACACATTTTTTTTTCAATATTTAATGTTTAAGTATAACAAATATTTGTACTAAAATAATTTTTGTAATTTTCTTTTATTTAAGAAAATATGAACTACAGAAACTTGAAACACTGCTCTATATTCTAAAATATAGGACTTATATATTAATATAGTATTTATATCATAATTTTTCAAACAAATTTAATATGTCCGAGTAAATATTGGAAATACATTTTATTTAATTTTATTAAATTAAAAAAAAAAAAACGTAAAATAAATAATTATCTAACTAACTAATAAGTTAGGGATTATGGTTGTAGAATACTACTTCTATAAGATTTGCTTTAGACTATAATTTATAATGTTATAAAAGTGATAAATGTTATATGTTGAATAATAACTATATTAGACATGAGTATTTACTTTAAAAAACATTTCCAAGTTTACAATTTTAGTTCTGGTAAATTTTAATTTTTTGTAGTTAGCATTATTCAACTTCATTGCCAATAATATCAATTTTTTACATTTCATATCCATTTCGGTCCAATTACTGCTGTACAATGCGAATACAATTGAATCTTTCTTTAATAAAAAAAAGGTTAAATATAAAAATAATGGTCATTTTAAACCCAGGACTTTAAAATTCATTAAATCCGACAATTGTTTTACAGGCTGTATGTTTATAGTTTTTCTTTCAAAGTATGGAAAACTGAATTTTCTACTTAAAAATTTATCTCTGTTGTCTAGATTCATTTATAAATATTATATTTAAATGATACTAAATTTAGACGAAAGGGAAAGATTGAGCGTTCCATAATATTTTGATTGATAAAATTACATTTTGGTTCATACATTGTATGATCAATACATTAATCACACTCTATATCGTTAATATATTTAACATAATTTCGGTACTATTTATTTTTAACATTAATTGGTGTATTTAATGCAAATATATCTACTGCTATGTATAAAATATATGATGTATCATATATCTACTTGTGCTCATTTAAATAATATAATTGTAAGTAATCGTATCGTTACAATTCACAAGCCATACATGCCGGATCAACAATTAATAAATAAAACATATTAATTACTTGTTTGTGTATATTTCCAAATAAAGAACAGATCATAAATAATTGAATCAATATTGGAGGAATTGTGAACAACAATCTTGTTAGTACAACTGCTGAAGCCTTAAATATCTCAACGTTTGAGAAACTCTGAAATCATTTTACTTCACATAAGATATCATTTCCCAAGTTATAGTTCTTAAATACTATGCAACACTTACACATCAATGAATCTAATATTTTATTAATTTTGAATGGAACTGGATAGTGGATCATTTGAAACAATTTGATATTTTATTAACAAAACAAATAGGTAATTCAAAAAATGATTGATTTCCTACAAGTGCCTACCTACCATCATTATAAATTAAGTACGGAATCTAGCAATTTTTATGAACATATTTTTCGTAAAATGTGTTCCTGCATTGGAGGGATAGAACAATACTTCTAAAACTCATATAATACTGGACGTGCATTTATCGGCGAGAGTTTAACATTTACAACACTATGATAAATTGTGCATGCACTTTTAATATTAAAACATATTGAATTGATGTGACAATGTTATTGTAATCAAATCTAAATATCACATCATTGCTTACCATTATGAAAGTAATCCAAAGCATGATGGCCAAGAATGATGATACAAAAATTTGTAACAACATCACTGGTCTGAATCTTGTTAAAAAATCTTCATATTTCCTAGGAAAAAAAAGAATGTCAGAGCCGTTTTAAGTCATTTGGATTAACTTAAGGTGATACACTCGGCAACCGACATCTAAAGGTTAACATTTTGAAGCACCGCTCAATTCGCAATATAGTTTATAGTAAACCGTAACTTCTTAGTAGTTATTTAGAATGCTTATGAGGAAAGTATTTTAAAAGTATTCAAAATTCTGTCCAAGACTGAATAACACCTATACAGTGTTTATGAATGCCGTTAATTTAAACACCAATATTACGTTTTTTGAAAAATAATAATTATTTTAGTAATTTTTAGTTCGAGTAATACTGTTAATTATAATTAAATTGATATTACATGTTTAGTTTATATTATACATTATACTTTAACTTTAACTTTAGACCGTACCTAAATTATCCTGGATACGTCGAAATAAATAATTAATGATTATTTTCATGCATATTTAATAATTAAGGTTTTTTTTTCATTTAAAAGTTGAAATGAAATAATACTTGGTAGTAATTCAATAAATAAAAATAAAATTAAGACTTACTCCATTATTGCTTGATGTTCTATTATAATTTTTTTTAATTCGTAGTATATTAAAATATTGTGTTCATTAGGTATTATCTTTTTATTTTCATCTTGGTTATCTACAAGAAAATAAAATAAATGTGTTCATATTTCAAAAATTCAGTAATTATTAAAAGTCTTAGCAAATTGTGGAATGCATAACACCATACCACGTTTTTTTTTAAGAAGACTCATTCGGTCAATGAAAATAATTTGACTATCATAAAACATACGTAAATTGTAGACATTCAGTTTTAGTTGTAAATATAAAAAAAGAAAAATCAGAAAAAGGAATAAATGTTAAAATTAGAACTCATTACAAAATATAAACACAAATTAATGAAATGTAAACAAAAATGATTTTTACTGAAATGTCAAGTTTTAATTTTGAATTCTTGTTTTCACAATCAATTAACCATACACCGCTATCTTACGTTGGGTTTAGTGAAGCAAAGTTAAAGGGCCGTACATCATTTGCGCATCGTCTGTTTACCTGTGCCAAAATATCGTACATCATTTGCGCATCAGCGCTAATTATCGTTTGCGCATTGTCCGTTTTACCTGCACCAAATTATTATACATCAAATGCGCATCAACATGCTGAACAATAGAATTGTATAAAAAATAGTTTTTCATTGAAAATGTAATGATTTTCATAAATCATATGTAATAAACAAACCCATATAATTAAAATAAATTGAATAAATCTTCAATGTTCATCAATTTTTATTGAGGCATAACAATTTTTTTATCTTAGTTATGTTATTGATAACTATAATGATAATCCTACACAATATTATCTCAATATTCTCAGCTTATCGGCCCATTAAGTGCCATCGCTGCTATCACAAAATCTCTCCATTTCTCTCTACCATATGCGTCGTCAAACATATTTTAAAACAGAAATATCTGTACAATATTTGAAAGTTGATGAATGAATTTCAAGATCAAAGTTAGAAAACAACTAGCACTTTTGGGTGTACACCTTTTTTAAAATTCTATTGTTAAATAATATTGATGTGCAAATGATGTAAGACCTTTTAAACGGCTGATGCGCAAATGATATATAACCCAAAAATCGAACGATGCGCAAATGTCTTACAAAAAAGGTCTAAATTAACAATAGCGATGCGCAAATGACAACCGGCGAGTTAAAGGTGATATTTTCATATTAAACTTCACTTTTATTTCTTATGTTATGGAATAAATTACTTGACCACAAAATATGCGTTACTTTGTGAGCTCACCATAATCAGCATTATTAGTGGTTCGCAGTTTTAATAATAGGAATCAACAAAATTTGCAAAAACACGAAAACCGAAAACTACTGAAAACACGTGTACACTTTTCGATGTACTTAATGTCATACTCACCAATCTTGGAATGAGAGTCACGAAGTGTTTTTTGTCCGACCAATTCAAGAGCTGAGCAAATGATTTCCATCTGACAGCACATATTAAGACACAGTGAAAACAGGAGAATATCGAACATAAAGAATATTGACACGGTCAAGACGAAGAATGATACCTCGATGAAGTAGAACGTATAATAGTGTGCGTTGTACATTTCGCCGGATCCAGTGAAATATAAATTCATGACGTTCTCGCGGTAACACCCGATTGAACCGTCGTGATTTTTGATTTGTACATAATCACTGAATGCTAAGGGACCGATCCCAACGCTGAATAAAACCATGAAATAGATCGTTGAATATATTTTCGATAACCATACAAAACGTTCTCCCCAATGATTCACAATAAGTATGTTCCGGTTCCTGAACGATGAAAATTCATCCCGCGTGATCGTCAGAGAATTCCATATGTCGTCTGAGTGGTGGACGACAAACCATCCCTTGTAAATTATGAACAACGTGATAAGTGACTTCCAGAGAAAATCTATGCTTACAGGTATATTGACAGTCCAATAGTACAGACCACTAAGGATCAGTATTATCGTTATGGGGCACACGTAAAGCAAAACGCATACCATGCCAATATGATAGATGTTTCGACCCCGAAATTGTGCTGTTCCAGGATCTATCATTTGATACAAACCTGTAAGTTTGGCCAACTTTAAGTTGAAAATATTATTCGTCTCATTCCGAATATCCATCGTCAAAAATATACAAATCTTAAAATGTAAAAGAAAGTTTTGTTATCCTCGTTTCCTATAAAAATATTATTAATTGTTATCAAACTCTAGTTTAAATAATTTTAATAAAACTGATTAAATCATTTTACCTAGTTAATAGTTAATGGACGATTTCAATCGTTCATCAATCAAATGTGCAAAAATTAGTTTCTGTCTAATTGTTGTAGAACACTTACACAACATCAGTACAAGTAATTTTGTAGTCCTATCGCTTTATCCTAACAGCGGTTCATTTGAGCTGCCCAATGTTGCATGTTCATGTGTAATTTATTATGGCAACTCACTTACATTTTCTATGGGTGGGTCCTTACTAGACTGATTTATTAATATATTCTATTGTATTTTTATGTGGGGTAGGTATGACTCTAAAACCTGGTTTCCGACTCCAGACGGTTCTTATACCCCTGGTAAACACTATTGTCTGCAGCCATCCACCACTCAACGCATCAGGTCGGCTTTCCACAGAATTATTAATAATATTTATGCATAATGTATTCATCATTGCCAATCAATTAAATACCTATAATTTATTTTAAATTCTTGGTTAGGTTAAAATTTTCAAGCGAATTTTAGCGAATATATTTATAAAACATTTTTTTCAAATCTAGACACGCGGTAGCGTGTTAAGCCAAGTTCAAGCTAACAGAACTGGCGATAAGCACCGTGTGTAATATTACACGAACCATTTGGAGCCACTTTTGACCTCCTCATAACTCAAAACTTATTCCATATAAACATGTCAAATTTGGCTCATATATTGAGACTAACCAGATACATATGTGCTCTAAATTTCATAAACACACCTCAAACCGTTATTTAGATATTAACGTCCGAAAATCGTCATTTTTAGCACTAACTGACCTATAGATCAAAATTCTAACCCAGTTCCAGATGACCTAGAAAGTTCAAATTTGGCATACAGATAGGTAGTTAGGTTAATACAAAGGAAAAAATCAGAAACTTGAAAATTTTGAATTTAAAATTTTTGAATTTTGAATTTTGAATTTTTTAATCAATTGATTTTATTATAATTTTGCAATTATTTTATCTATTATGTTTAATTTTTCAATTAATTAATTAATTAATTGCCTCTAATTTAATGTACAGTAATGTAATGTTGACTTAAATAACCTTTCCCGTATCGCCGCTCTAAAAATACGTCCAGCCGAATATGTGTCTATATTTTCGACAATATATGTATGTAATTAATATTATTTTTTTTAAACATTAAAATTAAAATATTTAAATAATTATTCTTACAAATTGTGAATTACCCACCCATCATTAGAAATTATAGTCAATAAAATTGTGATCATTAAAAATATGCTCAAAAAGAAATAAAATAATAGTAGAGTAGTAAGTAGTAATAATAATAATAGAGTACAACCGCCTGCGCACGCTATACCGCCCCGACTTGGCCAAATTAAATATAAATAGAAAACGCGTAAAAAAAATTCCAGATACTGAATGGGTAATTCACTCAAACATAAAAAAAATAACACAAAAAAAAATTATAACCTGTAAACGTAGGAAAATACAATAGTTCAATAAAAACCATTTGGAAATAATTTTATTATGAATAAATAGCTATTAAAAATTTACATACAAAAAGTAATGATATCCCAACAAAACATATATGTAAAATGATAGCCAAGTTCAATTATGTAATATATGCTTTGGTTGTTGACTTCAACGACAAAAGAAGTGAGATCTAAATGGATGTCAAGTTCAATGGTCAGTCCTGAAATTTATTTATAACAACATGAAATATAATTTCTTCTTATCACTTAGGATAATGCTTTGAAGCCTAAGGTCTGACTTGGTTAGTTTCTATATACGAATTATGTTATAGCCTTCGCAAATTCTGAAAAGTTGGGTTGCTATTAGAAACTAGCTATCGAACATAGTTTTCTTCCATGACTGTCTTAGTAGGTAGTTGATGATAATTCGTAAAATATGGAAACTAGCCAAGACAGACCTTAGGATGAATGAAGTGAATATATTTTAGAAAAATTCAAAGCAGTCAGTTTGAAAATCTAATTTTTTAAGAATGTTTGTAGTAAAACGGTTTATTTATGTCAAGCTGCTTAATTTTTGCTATTTTTTAACCAGTTTTCGACTACATGGTATTTAATCGATTTCATTATTTGTTGTAACTCAAATAAAATTAACCAAAAAAACATGAAATATTCACCATAATATATCTTTTATAATTGCATTTTGTTTGCTATAACACACTTTTCAAAATATTTCGACCATTTTCGAATTATCTGTAAACATTTAAATCTAAGTATTTTATCTATAATTGTCTATAATAAAATATCCCTGTGTCAACAGCTTGAAAATCTTATACAAGGTTTCTGATAAGTAGTTCATACTATTATAAAATAAACGAAAAGATACCGAACTAAACGATCTACTGGTTATGTAATGTAAGTATTCTAGCTTATACCGAACCGAACTTGAGACTAGCTTTTGAAATAAATTACGAAACAAAATCCTAAGCTATAAATAATTAAGTATATTATAAAATTAAAAAAATCTTAAGGTTTTTTTAGTTTTGTTAAAACTAGGTTCAAAAATCTAAGTGTGCTTCGGTTTTTCGAAGTTCAGACAATTCGACCGACGACTGGTGTGTATATATTTTTTCAATTTTTCTACAGGCTACTTGTACACTATTCAATGAACATTAATGGTAAACGTACTCACTAGTTGGACAATGAGTGCCAAGAAGTAGTTTGTGTCCGACCGATTCAAACGCAGAGCAAATGATTTCCATCCTACAGCACATACCAAGACATAGTGAAAACAGGAGAATATCGAATATTGAGTTTATTAAACAGGTGAATTCGGTGAATAATACCTCAACCAAGAAAAATATTATATAATAGTTTGCGTTGTACGTTTCATCGGATACGGCAAAGTACAAATTCATGATGTTCTGGCGATAGTACCCGATTGAACCGTCGTGGTTTTTGATTTGTAAATAATAGTTACTGAACATCAAAGGACTGATCCCGTAAGGTATTGCCACTGTGAATAAAATCATTGTATATGTGGTAGTTAACCGCAGAACATGTTTTCGCCAACGGTCCACAATATGATGTGTGTTTTGGATGTTGAAGGATGAAATATCATACTGCATGATCGACAAACAATTCCATAAGTCGTCTGAGTAGCGGACGACAAACCATCCCTTGTAAATTGTGAACAACATGATTACTGATTTCCAAATGTAGTCTATGCTTATAGTTATTTTGATCGTCCAATAGTACAGACAACTAAGGTTCTGCATTATCAATATGGGGCACATGTAAAGCAACACGCATACCATGGCAATATGATAGATGTTTTGACCCCGAAATTGTACTGTTCCAGGATCTAACATTTGATACAAACCTGTAAGTTTGGCCAACTTAAAGTTGAAAATATTATTCTTCTCGTTCCGAATGTCCATCGTCAAAAATTTATCTTTCGGTCTTCAGGGGAAAAAAAGTCAGTAGGCTTCACTTATATAATCAAATTATTGTAAATAGTATATATAAGATACCCAAACAAACCTTAAATATGAATTGTGTTTTCCTTGTCCCTATAAATAGAAATATTATAAATTGTCACCAAACTCTAGTTTAAATATTTTTAATTAAAGTTATTATAAACATTTTTAAGTCGATAATTATTTCACGTCGTCAACCGTGCGTCATCATTCAAAAATAAAAAATATTGGTTATTATAATTTTGTCGCCCTATAGCTATTCATTTCACTAAAAAACCTGGGTTCCGGCGATGCTTATGCTATTAGAACACACAAATGTGTGTAGCCATCTACCATTCTACACTTGTCCAACAAATTATTAATAATATTTATGCATAATGTATGCAAGATTGCAATCAGTTAAATGCCTATATTTTTATATTTTTCTACATCCCAGTTTTCTTTTTCCACTGCATTGACTTTCGTATTATCGTAAATGAAAATAATATATTATGCAACCGATACTTTTATAACTATACAGTTTGCATTTGTGTGACCGTGCATAAATTATCCACTTAAACTACTAATTAATTTAGTATGATACTAGTTCATTATAATTTGATCGATTTTTTCCAGAGTTTTCACGAATATTTTCAAGAAAATTTAAGCT
Source organism: Myzus persicae (assembly GCF_001856785.1). Classification (NCBI taxonomy): domain Eukaryota; kingdom Metazoa; phylum Arthropoda; class Insecta; order Hemiptera; family Aphididae; genus Myzus; species Myzus persicae. The sequence goes on along the minus strand of NW_019102665.1, from coordinate 235,698 downwards.
ACGATATTGGTAAAAACGTTTTTTCAAGATACTGCCTAACTTATACGCTATTAAGTATTAGTGAATAAAATTTAATTTTTCTTACATAGTAATATTTTTAGATTAAAATGTGCACTGATAATAACAAAAAAGACAACACATTTTATGGGGTGACAAATAATATATACCTATTATTCCAATAAATATTTTAAAATTATTTTTTTAATTTTTGTGTAAATATACATTTCAATATACATCTTCTGTAGTTTTCGTCTTAAATTATTTGATGACGGATAATTTAGTTAAATGGTTTTACAATTATAAATTAAAAATGTTTATCAGCATCGGATTGGAAATCAAACAAATCAACTGAACAGTGACAGCGAAATTCATTAGAAATAATTGGTTTCCAAATAAATCCTTTTAAAATTTTTTTGTATTTTAATTGACACAGTAAGTTCACACAATGACAAATAAAAATCTTCTTCAAAGTGGGTGATATTTTTTTAAACCTACTATTAAGCACATACAACATTCTCTCTTGTACCTATTGTCCAAACGATTTGTAAGCATCGTGTAACACTTCAAAAACATCACTTTCTTTTGTATAATATGAGATATTGTTCTCAATATTTTTAACATGATTAATCATATTTTTTATGCAACCAATATTTACGAGTAGCTTTTTTTTGTTTTTTTGATTTAGTATCATCTCTAACTAATTGATGATATCGATCAACAGTTAAAAATACACTATTTTCTTTCAAAAAATATTTCATATCGTGCTCTCTATTCTCTTAACTTAAATAATTTTACAGTTTGCCTTCTGTAGTTGGCATAATAATATAGAGCTCTTAGACATTTTATAAAATACCAATATTAAACACATTGACGATAACATATACAATGATCTTACATCAGTAACATACTAACATCTAGACATCTAATGTACAGCAGAAACTTAACCATCTAATATTAGGGGCGTACTCATGGAGGGGGGATGAAGGTGTCACATGCTGTACGCAAAAATTTAAAATTTGAAATTTTTTTTCCATTTTTACCAAAAAAATGTTATTCGTTGGGTCAAAAAGCTTGAAAATGTAATTCAAAAAAGTCGTTTCTATTGTCAATAAAAAATCTAAAAAATTATCATATCACAGTGTTTTTATAGATATTTTAAGTTAAAATTTCGAAGTACTTAGATAGTTAATCAACATATTAACGATTTTAGTTTGTTTGTTGTAATTAAAAAATTATTTCTAGGTGCTTGAAGCTTAATGACATTCGATATTTTCGTCAAAAATAAATTTAAACTACTCAATACTAATGTTTATTCTATAATAAATTATTTAATCGCAATATTATCATAAATATATGTACTTTCCACCTCATTATAATAATATTATAGGTCTGGTCTCAAAATCGTTTTTCTGTATACATTGATTTCTTATCATTGAAATCAAATTTAACACATACAGCGTTCTTTTGGACACCTCATGTATGAGTATATGACCATTAGGCACTTGCCCACTTTTTTACAGGAATTTACAATACACTAACTAATTACAAAACAATAAGCTAATAATTTTTTTATTTTGACGACATACAATAAACTATGTATAGACTGTTACATAACTATGATTATCTATTCACAAGCTACTACTACAATAACACGTTATAACTTAATAAGTTATAAGCAAATTAGATGATCTTGGGAACTAGGCTTATAGTTATAAAATATTAAAATTCGACTAAATAATAGCCTTATAATTAAAGTAATAATGTAAGACACAACTAAATAGTAAATTTAAAAAAAAAATTAAAATTATGAACAAAATTTATTCAACATTTTTTTGTATATAATTTACTAAAACTGAAATAACTGTGTAGCAATCAACCATTGTTTTTAATACAATAATAATAGTAAATATTAATAATTACTTTCAAAAAACATATATATCCTATTTATTATTTACCTACCTATAACAATTTGTAAAGAACCGAAATAATTTGACCAAATATTTATATTATTATTTTTTATACATTCTATAAAGATAATGAAATTTTCACCGAATATTAATTATAATAACATTTTCTATACATCATATCATTTCAAAAATATTTTAAATCATATTGATCTATTCATAGGCAATAGGCATACGAAATTATCTACCTTCATGATTTTTTTTAAAATTAAAGTCGATAAAAAAATGTTCACTTGTTTCAAAAAACTTGTAAATGTAATAATAAAGTTTTCCTCCTAAGTTGTTGTTAGTGGAACTTAAAAAAAATTTCTAAGTAAATCCGAAGTAATTTTCTTTGAATGTTCGAATTAAGAATTTTGATAAAATTCTTAAAAATCACGAAAATCAGCAAAGCATTTTGAGTTAGAAATTCATTTTCGTTTTTCTTTCTATATCTAATATTTAAAAATGTAATACAAGATTTTTTATTAGTTTGTCTACCTTAAACAAAAACAATTTCCAACGAAGAATCAAAATTATGGAAGTTTGAAGTTGAAATTTTTTAACACAGGATTAACACTCGATTTCTTAAATAGAGATTTTCTTATTTTGTTGTATTTAAAAACGAATTACTGTAGATACTTGACATTTACAACATATATTTATTTCATCACTTCATATTGGGTCAAAAAACATAAATATTCATATAAGCATTTAAAGTTCAAATTTCGACAAAATTTTTAGAGGAAAATTGAGAAATGATTTTGCAGTTAAAAATATATTAATTGTTCAAATTGTATAGTCAAGGATTGAAAATTTAAAATGAAGTTCAAGTCATTTATTCTGAAACCAAACAATTTAAAAAATAAACATAAACACAGGTTTTTTATAGTTATTAACTACGGCTACCGTACTATTAATAAGCAATAACAGTATAAAATATCCTAGACTCACATACCGGCCACTCTCAGAATTTTTTTTTGTCTATAATGATATTTTATTATTGAATTCAAATTTAATTCTATCCATTACAGCAACATTCTAGATACCTAATGTGCAGCAGAGTGACATTCACTCAAACATTTTTTTCAGTTTTTTTTCTAAAAATATGATACAGTCTTAACCCTTGAGAAAATCTTAAAATTGCATTACAAAGTTTCTAATTTTCTGTTACAACAGCAGTTGAAAAATAATAAAAATACAAATGAATTTTTTAGTCATCGGTTATTTTATATGTAATTTTGTTGAAATTCAACAATAAGATGACTATAAAAAAAAACTGTGTTTACATATTTTTTTCGTTTTTCTTCAATATTTTTTTGTTTTTTTTTTTATGTTTTTAAAAAACTACAGATAATTTCAATGTTCGACCTTCCGAAGACACCAACTAGAATCGTAGCCCTTAAGCCTTCGTTTTTATAAAATACACCCATAAGGCCATAAAACTATGCAACTGCAACTTTTTATTATTATACATCATGAAATTGTATACAATATTAACGAAAAAAACCCCGCGTTTAAACTCTTTATTCGCAGTATTTAAGACTCAACAATTTTTTTTTTTTAGGTACATAAATAAGCGGACGAAGTTGATGCATATAATATTATAGATACCTTCATGATGTATAGTGGCGTAAAATCCAATAAATATCAAGGACGAAAACCACCCAACCATAGGTCGAATAGTTGTGTTTCGTATGTATTTAGAACCAGAAACATGATACCTAATAATTCATTTATATAATTCAATTTTAATTTATTACAACAATTTATTTAGTATTTTAACAATTAAACTTTAAAGTAAAACCAATTAACTACAGAAACAAGCCCAAGTTTAATCTGTTGAATGTTAGCTTTAAATAATTCGCTCAGAACCGCTTTAATTTTTTTATGGTTGCAAATCTAATTTTTTAAGAATGTTTGTAGTAAAACGGTTTATTTATGTCAAGCTGCTTAATTTTTGCTATTTTTTAACCAGTTTTCGACTACATGGTATTTAATCTATTTCATTATTTGTTGTAACTCAAATAAAATTAACCAAAAAAACATGAAATATTCACCATTATATATCTTTTATAATTGCACTTTGTTTGCTATAACACACTTTTCAAAATATTTCGACTCTTTTCGAATTATCTGTATACATTTTAATCTAAGTATTTTATCTATAATTGTCTATATTAAAATATCTCTGTTTCAACAGCTTGAAAATTTTATACAAGGTTTCTGATAAGTAGTTCATACTATTATAAAATAAACGAAAAGATACGTCGTATTATTAATAGTAAAATATTATTTAATTCTATAATTTGTTTACGTCTTTGAACATGTTGTACAGCAGTTTGTGTATGCTTATAATATATTTATTTATATTTGAATTCCTAAAACTGTAGTATATTATAGTAAATTAGCTAAACAAAATTACATATTTATGAAGTACCAAGATTAGGTATGTGGTTTATATTGTATACCTGGCACCTATTCAAATACCCAATGGACTCATTGTTGAAATTCATATTTTATTTCTCTATAATATGTTAAAATATTATAACAAACATTTAAAAAAATGTCTTATCTTATTATAAGATACTATAATTTCTAAAAATACACATTTTTTTAAAAGATATTAAACATTATGTAGTAGGTATCACTTGTTATAAAATAAAAATTACTTAACCGAACAAAATATTTTCTAATGTAATAAATGTATTTTCCCGGTTTTGTATTTGGAAATATATTTATTTTACTGTCTAGTCTTCAACTATTTCAAGAGTTTGGTGCATTTCAATATTTATTATAGCCAAGCTTGATAATCCATATCCATAATCCATATCCATCATACATTCATGTGACTAAGCAGATTTTTTATTATTAATTTTAAGTTTGAAAGAGGCAGATGTGACTGACATAGTAATAAATATCCTTGTAGTTGTAAATACATGAGAGAAAATAGTTGGTTGAGCAGAATAACTAATAATCTTTTATTGTCATTTATTTAATGTCACTTATATCATCCTTTGAAACAAAAGAATCTCGAAGACTCATTATATGACGTGTTAAGTCACTGCGTATTCATCATGGTACTTTTCTATGAAATCATACGTTGACGTAATTTAAAGTTATTTTGTTATTGAAGTTATAATATTAAACTTTATGAAATATCAAACTCCTCAATTATATTCTTGGTAAAAAAACGAGATATTAGTAATATTACTTCGATGGCGCGTCGTTAACTGTCGTCGTTATTTCTCAGGTTCTTGTCCAGCACACAATATGACAAACAATGGTTCATCGACGGGATAAAAATGTTGGGTCAACTCAATCTCATGGACAAAGTGATTGTACTTCGAATTTCGAACTTTGATTTCCACCAATTCCTAACATAGTAAAATAAACATGATTCTACCTAGTACCTATTATAGTACCTAGTATATCCTATTTGTACACACATCGTGTCTAATATTAGTATTTCTACTGCACTCGTGTTCCAACTTTAAAAAAAACAACATTATAAATAAATCAATTTTTATTGTGAGTGATTTAATGGCCTTACATTACATGGGTATTTAAGGCTTGGGGATCGTTAGTGTGTACATCCACTTTTTGCGGCACTGTCACTTTTGACCACGAATTAAATAATTACAAAACAATAATTTTATTTCTATGATCTATACAATAAACTCTATATAAATTGTTACATAACCATAATTATCTATTTACCGTTTTTTTTTTATCTTGGTAAATCACTGCATGGGAACCGAACAGTTGTCAACATAGCATGGCCCTCATGCAACATCGCTTATTAAAACAAATATATACAACATTATTGGAACTGTCATGCAGGCATATACCTCCCTCAGACAAATTGGTTTATATTCGCATACATCACGCTCCAATTTGGTCTGAAATAGACCTCAAAACAAGCCGGCTTCCAGACAGCTATTTCCCATTGCCACCCGATTCGCACTGAGGGTTTCGTCCATTCGCAGACCTATTATCTCAATAAATTGTGAGTGATTTAGATAACTTTCAGAACTAGATTTTCACCGATTAATTCGGGCAACACAATAAATGAACAAATACTATTTTAAGCACATTTAATGAACACTGGTGTCTGTTGTCACTTGTTACACATAATCACCACCACTGACCATATATTTTTCTCATACTGTGACTTATATATTATCGCTTAGGTAACCTAGTTTTTGTTTTGCAACATCTGCTAAAACTTACTGATTAAGACTTAAGACTAAATATTGTTACAAACACGTTTGGTTAACCTAGTTAATAATTTTTATATTTATGCATGAGAGGTTTTTCCCGAGTTATATAATATTTAAATTTGACTAGACAATAATCTAATAATTAGAGTTATGATGCAAAACATTACTACATTTCAAGTATACATGAACTAAATTCAATCAACATTTTTTCGTATATAATTTACTAAAACCGAAATGACTGTGTAGCAATCACCCACTGTCTGTAATAAAAAAATAATAGTAAATATTGATTATTACTTTCAAAAAACATAAATATCCTAATTATTTGTTACCCACTTATTACAATTTATAAAGAACCGAAATATATTGACCAATTATTAATTTTATTATGTTTTATACATTATAAAATTTTGTAAAAACCATAAAATGAGCAAATTGTATTTACAGTAAAACCTCTCTATAACGGAATCGCTTGGGACCAACAATTTTTCCGTTATAAAGAGTTTTCCGTCTTAGAGAGGTAAAAAAAAAATGTTTCAAGAATTTATGTATGTGTACGTATGTATTAAAAAAATTATATTTTAGGTAAATACAATTTATACAATTTTGTACACATTCAGCTTTTACATTATCGCAAGCCAACGCTATCCAATTGACTGCATCCAAAACACTTATTGATTTAGCGAGCTGATGAGCTGAAGAACAATTATCCATCTTGCATAATAACGATTGTAGCAAAAACTTACGATAGTAAGACTTGAACGTGTAAATCACTCCTTGATCCATTGGTTGGGTGATCGATGTGGTATTTGGGGGCAACATAAGTATTTTCGTATTAGATAGTTCGATCTTTGGGTGACATGCAGCATTATCTAAGAATATTAGGACGTTTCTATTCTGAGATCGCATATCTGCGTTAAAATAACGCAACCACTGCTCCATTATCTCTGTTGTCATCCAGGCTTTTTTATTAAATTTCCATATGACAGGTAACGAAGAAATGTCCATGTTCTTAAAACACCGTGGTTTTTTAGACTTGCCAATTACCAATGGCTATGTTTATACTTATGTAAGTGTATGTAATTTATCTTTAAATAATTCTATTTTCCGTTTAACAGAAGGTATTTTTACTAATTGGATTACGAACATTTTCCGTTTCCGTTTTGTAGAGGTTCCGTCTTAAAGAGTTCAATTTTATATATTATTTGAACCGGGACTATTGACATTTTCCGTTATAAGGAGGGTTCCGTCTAACAGAGGGTCCGTTATAAAGAGGTTTTACTGTATTTTACATCTCTGGACTGAAATTCGTATTATACGTTTTTCTTATATTGCTGCAAGAATATTAAAAAAGTATTAAAAAATGTATGAAAAGATTTTTTTCTAAATGTTTGATACAAATAATTGTAATAAAATAAATTTTGTTATTAATAAATACCTAAATTATGTTATATATTCTATAGAATTTTATATTCTATATTGGACCTATATATTAATATAATATTTATATCATCATTTTTCAAACAAAATTAACATGTCGAAGTAAATATTGGAAATATATTTTATTATATTTCATTAAATTAAACAATAAACCTAAAATAAATAATTACCATGAACAACTAATAACAAATAAGTTAGGGATTATGGTTGTTGGAGTATGGTTATAGAAGTGGTAAATGTTATATGTTGAATAATAGCTATGTTAGACATAAGTACTTACTTTAAAAAACATTTCCAAGTTTACAATTTTAGTTCTGGTAAATTTTAATTTTTTGTAGTTAGCATTATTCAACTTCATTGCCAATAATATCAATTTTTTACATTTCATATCCATTTCGGTCCAATTACTGCTGTACAATGCGAATACTATTGAATCTTTCTTTAATAAAAAAAATATACAAAAAAATAATGGCTGTTTTAAACCCGGGATTTTAAAATTCATCGAATCCGATAATTATTTTACAGCCTGTATGTTTATAGTTTTTCTTCCAAAGTATGGAAACAGAATTTTCTTATTTACAATTTATTTATCTCTGTGTTCTATATTCATTTATAAACATTATATTTAAATGATACAAAATTTAGGCAAAAGTCATAGATACAGCCCTCCATAATATTTTGATAGATAAAATGATATATTGGTTCATACTACAGTCTTAAGCGAAAACGCAGTAGGTCATCAGAGAACGATTATGAGAAAAACGCGTTTTTGTGTTTTATATTTTCATAAAACCATAACACCTTGTACATTCTAATTATTTAAATATGTTATATGTTTTTCAATGTAACTTTACCCAACGGGTGCAATGACACAATAATAAATATGATTAAATTTATTTTTAACATGATATTTTACTTTTTACGTTGTACCTTAGTTTTGGTATAAACTTTTAATACTTAATTCAAAAGCAAGAATGCCGTGACTCGTAAGTAACGATTTCTGATATTATAAAATTATTTATACATTTGAATATTAAATTCACAAAACAAATACGTTATTCTTCGGTCAATTTATAAATAAATAAAAAAATGATACATATCCAATGTCGAAGATGTTTATTATAAATAAATTGTTCTGATAGTCGACTTGTTTTGCGATACGTAAACCGGTCCATGTTACTAAGCCAAAATACCGTCAATTATAATTTGCACTGTGTACTAAGATAAAATACCGTGTCTTCAACAATACTTACGGCGTTAATGCTAGTAAACACGATTTTTTCTACGATTTTCGAAGTTTTAATTATTTGATTGTTACTTGTATTATACATTTGGAGTAATATTACAAACATACGGCATATTCATCTACACAAGCTAAATTTTACAATAATTTATTTGTTTTTAACTCTTTTATATATTTTTTGGGACCTAGGGCGTTTTTGCTCATGACGGTGGCATACATTGTATGATTAATACATATTTAACATAATTTCAGTACTATTTATTTGTAACATTAACTGGTATATTTAATGCTAGTGTATCTATTGCCTTATAATAAATAAAATAGTAAAATATGAAATAATATGATGTATGATTTATATTTTTGTGTTCATTTGAATAATATAACGGTAAGTAATAGTATAACAATTCATAAGACATACATGCCAGATCAACAATTAATAAATAAAACATATTAATTACTTGTTTGTGTATATTTCCAAATAAAGAACAAATGATAAATAATTGAATCAATATTGAAGGAATTGTGAACAACAATCTTGTTAGTACAACTGCTGAAGCCTTAAATATCTCAACGTTTGAGAAACTCTGAAATCATTTTACTTCACATAAGTTATAACTTCCTAAGTTATAGTTCTAAAATACTATGCACCACACTTATACACTTATACACTTCAATGAATCTAATATTTTATTAATTTTGAATGGAACTGGATGGTGGATAATTTGAAACAATTTGATAATTTATTAACAAAACGAATAGGTAATTCAAAAAATGATTGATTTCCTATAAGTACCTACCTACCATCATTATAAATTAAGTACGGAATCTAGCAATTTTTATGAACATATTTTTTGTAAAATGTGTTCCTACATTGGAGGGATAGAACAATACTACTACAACTCATATAATACTTGACGTGCATTTATCGGTTTAGCATTTAAATCACTATAATAAATTGTGCATGCACTTTTAATATTAAAACATATTGAATTGATGTGACAATGTTATTGTAATCAAATCTACATATTACATCATTGTTTACCATTATGAAAGTAATCCAAAGCATGATGGCCAAGAATGATGATACAAAAATTTGTAACAACATCACTGGTCTGTATCTTGTTAAAAAATCTTCATATTTCCTAGGAAAAAAAAGAATGTCAGAGCCGTTTTAAGTCATTTGGATTAACTTAAGGTGATACACTCGGCAACCGACACCTAAAGGTTAACATTTTGAAGCACCGCTCAATTCCCAATATAGTTTATAGTAAACCGTCAACTTCTTAGTAGTTATTTAGAATGCTTATGAGGAAAGTATTTTAAAAGTATTCAAAATTCTGTCCAAGACTGAATAACACCTATCCAGTGTTTATGAATGCCGTTAATTTAAACACCAATATTACGTTTTTTGAAAAATAATAATTTTTTTAGTAATTTTTAGTTCGAGTAATACTGTTAATCATAATTAAATTGATATTACATGTTTAGTTTATATTATACATTATACTTTAACTTTAACTTTAGACCGTACCTAAATTATCCTTGATACGTCGACATAAAAAATTAATGATTATTTTCATGCATATTTAGTAATTAAGTCTTATTTTTCGGTTCCAGGTCAAAATATCTAAGGCTCAAAATATCTCCTGTTAAAAATATCTTTAATGCAAATAAAGAGCATTATTGGTAAAAAATATATTATTATATCGTATTTTATAATAATACTGATATCTAAAATGATTAACCTAACCGAAGTAAGTACATTTTCTAGTAATAATGTTTACTTAATATTAAGAAAAAAAATAAAATTAAGACTTACTCCATTATTGCTTGATGTTGTATTATAATTTTTTTTAATTCATCGTATATTAAAATATTGTGTTCATTAAGTGTTATCTTTTTATTTTCTTCTTGGTTATCTACAAGAAAATAAAACAAATTGTTCATATTTCAAAAACTCAGTAAATATTTAAAGTATGAGCAAATTTTGGAATGCATAACGGCATATTATGTTTTTTTTTTTAAGAATACTTAATCGATCAACGAATTTAATTTAACTATCATAAAACATACGTCATATATTGTAGACATTTAGTTTTAGTTGTAAATATAAAAAAAGAATGATCAGAAAAAGGAATAAATGTTAAATTTAGAACTCATTACAAAGATAAACACAAATTAATGAAATGAAAACAAAAATGATTTTTACTGAAATGTCAAGTTTTGAATTCTTATTAACATTCTATACACCACTATCTTACGTTGGGTTTAGAGAAGTAAAATTAAAGGTGAAACTTAAGTTTTGAAAATCTACATTTACAATTTTAATCATAGAAATCAACAAAATTTGCATAAATACGAAAACCGAAAACTACTGAAAACACGTAGGTATACACTATTCGATATTTCGATGTACCTTAATGTCATACTCACCAATCGGGGAATGAGTGTCACGATGTGGTTTGTGTCCGACCAATTCAAACGCAGAGCAAATGATTTCCATCTGACAGCACATACCAAGACACACCAAAAACAGGAGAATATCGAACATAAAGTATATTGCTAAGTTCAAGACGAAGAATAATAGCTCGATGAAGTAGAACGTATAATAGTGTGCGTTGTACATTTCATCGGATACAGTGACATATAAATTCGCAACGCACTCGCGGTAATACCCGATTGAACCGTCGTGATTTTCGATTTGTACATAACCACTGAATGCCAAGGGACCTATCGCAACACTGAATAAAACCATGAAATTGATTCTCAAAAAAATGGTCGATAACCATACAAAACGTTCTCTCCAATGATTCACAATATGTGTGTTCCGGTTCCCGAGCGATGAAAATTCAACGCGCGTGATCGACAGAGAATTCCATATGTCGTCTGAGTAGCGGACGACAAACCATCCCTTGTAAATTATGAACAACGTGATAAGTGACTTCCAGAGAAAATCTATGCTTACAGGTATATTGACAGTCCAATAGTACAGACCACTAAGGATCAGTATTATCGTTATGGGGCACACGTAAAGCAAAACGCATACCATGCCAATATGATAGATGTTTCGACCCCGAAATTGTGCTGTTCCAGGATCTATCATTTGATACAAACCTGTAAGGTTGGCCAACTTTAAGTTGAAAATATTATTCTTCTCGTTTCGAATATCCATCGTCAAAAATTTATCTTTCGGTCTTCAGGGGAAAAAAAGTCAGTAGGCCTCACTTATATAATCAAATTATTGTTACCAAACTCTAGTTTAAATATTTTTAATTAAAGTTATTATAAAGATTTTTAAGTCGATAATTATTGCACGTCTTCAACCGTTCGTCATCATTCAAAAATAAAAATTATTGGTTATTATAATTTTGTCGCCCTGTAGCTATTCATTTCACTAAAAAAACCTGGGTTCCGGCGATGCTTATGCTATTAGAACACACAAATGTCTGTAGCCATCCACCATTCTACACTTGTTCAACAAATTATGTATAATATTTATGAATAATTTATGCAAGATTGCAATGAATTAAGTACCTATAATTTATTTTATATTCTTCTGCATCTCACTTTTCTTTGGTCACTGCATTGACATTCGTATTATCGTACATGGCCATTCTAAATTATGCAACCGATACTTTTATAATTATACAGTTTGCATTTATGTGACCGTGCATAAATTATCCACGGAAACTACCAATTAATTTAGTATGATACTAGTTAATTATAATTTGATCGATTTTTTCCAGAATTTTCACGAATATTTTCAAGCAAATTTAAGCTACGATATTAGTAAAAACGTTTATTCAAAATACTGCCTAACATATACGCTATTAAGTATTAGTGAATAAAATTTAATTTTTCTTACATAGTAATATTTTTAGATTAAAGTGTGCATTAATAATAACAAAAATTACAACATTTTGTATGGGCTGACAAATAATACATACCTATAATATTAGATATTTTCGTCAAAAATTAATTTAAACTACTCAATGCTATTGTTTATACAATAATAAATTATTAAATCGCAATAATATCATAAATATATGTACTTTCTACCTCATTATAATAATATTATAGGTCTCCTCTCAAAATCGTTTCTCTGTATACATTGATTTTTTATCATTGAAATCAAATTTAACACATACAGCGTTCTTTTGGACACTCAATGTATGGCAGCCCACTTGCACTTGCTCACTTTTTTACAGGAATTTACTGGACACTAACTAATTACAAAACAATAAGCTAATAATTTTTTTATTTTGACGACATACAATAAAAACTATGTATAGACTATTACATAACCATGATTATCTATTCACAAGCTACTACTACAATAACACGTTATACCTAACTTAATAAGTAATAAGTTATAAGCAATTTAGATGATCTTGGGAACTAATCTTATAGTTATAAAATATTAAAATTCGACTAAATAATAGGCTTATAATTAAAGTAATAATGTAAGGCACAACTAAATAGTAAATTTAAAAAAAAAATTAAAAACATGAACAAAATTCATTCAACATTTTGTTGTATATATTTTACTAAAACTGAAATAACTGTGTAGCAATCAACCATTGTTTGTAATACAAAAATAGTAGTAAATATTAATAATTACTTTCAAAAAATATATATATCCTATTTATTATTTACCTACCTATAACAATTTGTAATGAACCGAAATAATTTGACCAAATATTTATATTATTATTTTTTATACATTCTATAAAGATAATGAAATTTTCACTGAATATTAATTATAATAACATTTTCTATACATCATATCATTTCAAAAATATTTTAAATCATATTGATCTATTCATAGGCAATAGGCATACGAAATTATCTACCTTCATGATTTTTTTTAAAATTAAAGTCGATAAAAAAATTTTCACTTGTTTCAAAAAACTTGTTAATGTAATAATAAAGTTTTCCTCCTAAGTTGTTGTTAGTGGAACTTAAAAAAAATTTCTAAGTAAATCCGAAGTAATTTTCTTTGAATGTTCGAATTAAGAATTTTGATAAAATTCTTAAAAATCACGAAAATCAGCAAAGCATTTTGAGTTAGAAATTCATTTTCGTTTTTCTTTCTATATCTAATATTTAAAAATGTAATACAAGATTTTTTATTAGTTTGTCTACCTTAAACAAAAACAATTTCCAACGAAGAATCAAATTTATGGAAGTTTGAAGTTGAAATTTTTTAGCACAGGATTTTCACTCGATTTCTTAAATAGAGATTTTCTTATTGCGTTGTATTTAAAAACGAATTACTGTAGATACTTGACATTTACAACATATATTTATTTCATCACTTCATATTGGATCAAAAAACATAAATATTCATATAAGCATTTAAAGTTCAAATTTCGACAAAATTTTTAGATGAATATTGAGAAATGATTTTGCAGTTAAAAATATATTAATTGTTCAAATTGTATAGTCAAGGATTGAAAATTTAAATGAAGTTAAAGTCATTTATTCTGAAACCAAACAATTTAAAAAATAAACATAAACACAGGTTTTTTATAGTTATTAACTACGGCTACCGTACTATTAATAAGCAATAACAGTATAAAATATCCTAGACTCACATACCGTCCACTCTCAGAATTTTTTTTTGTCAATAATGATATTTTATTATTGAATTCAAATTTAATACTCTCCATTACAGCAATATTCTAGATACCTAATGTGCAGCAGAGTGACATTCACTCAAACATTTTTTTCAGTTTTTTTTCTAAAAATATGATACAATCTTAACCCTTGAGAAAATCTGAAAATTGCATTACAAGGTTTCTAATTTACTGTTACAACAGCAGTTGAAAAATAATAAAAATACAAATGAATTTTTTATAGTCATTGGTTATTTTATATGTAATTTTGTTGAAATTCAACAATAAGATGACTATAAAAAAAACTGTGTATACATATTTTTTTCGTTTTTCTTCAATTTTTTTTTGTTTTTTTTTTTATGTTTTTAAAAAACTACAGATAATTTCAATGTTCGACCTCCTGAAGGCACCAACTAGATTCATTTTCCCAAAGAAAAAGATATGAAAGTTTTAAATCAAAGCATTATTACGACTTTTTATCATCGTGTACTCAGACAGAGATCGATGGAAGTAGTTTTGCTATCGATGTTAATCTGACTCGTCCACAGTTGCATGTTCATGTAGGGTTAAATGGATTAATAATGCAACTCCGACGACGGACTACGATATAAGACGTACAAGACCATCATATATTATGCAACCGATTTTTTTACAATTGTACAGTTTACATTTGTTTTTCCGTTCGCAAATTACACACTGAAACTATTTGTTTAGTTAATAAGTAGTTTATCTGGTAGTGTAACCATTGCGGTCTATCGTCGGCATCGTATATTATTCCTGAAGTAGGGTAACCGCTGCCTAATATGCTGAGTGTGAGCAATACCTATCGCAGCTGACTGCCGACCAAGGGTCTTAGGCACACGGCAGCGGTGTATATAATTATGACCGAGGCGGTGTGCGAGGAGAGTTTGTGCGAAACGAAAACAACGACAACAGCAACATCAACTCCGCGACGATCCGACGGCCACACATCAACGATCCACACTCACGGCACGTCGTCATCTACCCGGATCGGTAAACAATTTATATTTATATATCTGTCATATATTATATTAAATATTTATATACATTACACCGATGTGCTTACTTCTATGAGGTAACTCTGATCTCTTAGTATTAATATTACACACCGAGGTCGAGTCCGCGAGACCTCGAAAAAATAAACAGAACTGAAATCCATAGGGTTCGAGAGACGAACGCCCCGTGAAGAGGGGACGTTACAATAGTTTAAAACTCAACAAATTTTAATTGTAGGCAGATGCAGCCATATTGGTGGTTTATTTATGTTATTCTACATAATTGTTATTATATTTCATTGATCTCTTATTCATCCGGAATTTTTAAGAATATTTTTAAAAATATTTTAGGTAAGATATTGATAAAAAAGTTAGTTCAAATTATAGCATTCACTGCTTATTAATATCCTCGACATAATATACTATATTTTTATATAAAGTATTGGTACATACAATTAAATTTTGCTTACATACGGTGTTTTTAGAAAAAAATTATAAAAAAAAAACGACACTTGATAAATGAAATAACTTTTGTTGTAATCAATATTTTAAAATTATTTTTTTCTATGCCTATGCAAAAACATAGACTTGTAGTGCTGAATTATACATATAATAAACAATTTTTTTATTTTTATCTTTAATATTGAAAATGAAACATTTACAATTGTATTTAATTTAATTTTTGCAATTTTTTTAAATGCCAATACTTTTCCGAGTACTTAAATTAATTTTTGAAACTTTAATATTTTCTTTTTGGAACTTTTTTCAGGTCTAAGAAAGTTATTCATTATCCATTTCATTTTCAGTTTTTATTCGTCATGTCTTTTTATTACACTATATAAATATTTTTTTTTTTTTAAAAACCATTTATTTCTATTTATGATCATGCAATCACACATATTTTTTTGATTTTATCTATTCCCTATTAGCAAACCTTGAGTTGGAGGTAGAGAGTTATTATGGTGCTTTAGTTACATTTCAATAATATTATTTATATATTATATCTAATTTATAATAATAAACAAAAATAACAGCGGATAAACAGAGGGAAAAGAAAAATATAAGAACAGCATTATGTCTAATTATGAAAACTAAGACGTAATTAATTAATATACAAAGTAATTCACTGAGCACGCTCACACCCTTTGTTTTTCAATACCTAATGCAGTTATTCAAATTATGATGTCATCAAATTTTAAATATACTTCAAGACCATATTTTCAAATTATTGAGATTTTTTGTACTACTTATGGAGTGTAGTGTTGAGTAAAATTTAACACATTCATAACAGTGTGCTACAAGACACTTAATGTACAGCAGAAAGGCAACCAATGGCCCACATATTTTACATGAGTTGAATTAATTACAACGAAATAAACTGATAAATTTTTTATTTTAATGATTAATGATGTAAAATAAACTCTGTGTAGACTGTTAGATAATCACAATAATCCATTCAGCGATATTAACTACAATGATACGTTATAAGTTATAAGTTATGGGTAATTTAGATAATCTAATGAACTTTTTTTTGTTTATGCTTAAAATCGAGAACCAGAGGAGGAACCATGTTGCCAATATTTCTCCTCCGTCGTTTATTGATCAATATTATCAATTACACGAAGAAATTAAAAGTGGTGGGCTAATCTCCCACTCACTAACTATTACATTAACAATATGACACAACATTAGTTATACATTGTGCTCTTCTGCGGCCTGCCGAGCTCTTTCTTCCTCCTCCTTGGCCGACAGGATATCCTCCACCATTTTGTAGAATAACCTGAATACCTCATCGGCCTCTCTCAGCAGCACCGACTTTTCTTCGGGATCCGCCTGGAGCATCTCGAACGCTGGTCTGCAGATGACGTCCGGGAGATCAGCGACACTCGGTTGATAGCCCAGCCGTTCGCTGAGGTGTACGCGGAACCCCTCCCAGTAAACACAAGCGAACAATGTGTGCTCGGTGGTAACAGAGTCACCAGAGCACTGCCAACAACGTGGGCTGGCGGCCCTAGCCATTCGATGTAGGTGGTGCTTATTCCCCTTGAAAACAGTAGTGTCCGCAGCCGACCACCACTCTACGCACCAGGCCGGCTCTCTCCCGAATTATTAATAATATTTATGCATAATTTATTCATCATTGCCAATCAATTAAATACCTATAATTTATTTTAAATTCTTAAACCTCTCTGTTTTCTTCGGTCACTGCTGTGACAAACATATAATAATTTGTTATAACGCAAAAATAAAAATAATAAAATAATAAAAAGAATAAAATAAATTACAGAAATTACCGTAAATGTTAGTACGACGCCTGCCGACACTAATACTTAAGATGATCTAAATTTACGTTAATACCTTCCTCCTGATCGTCGGAGGGTTCTCGAGGTCGTGTTCTCGAGAATTTGAGCAAATACACTTCTATGATGTAAATGTAAATGCATGCACATATAATTTAATATAAGGCAGGCAACAATACTGTATTTTATATTTTAATATGTCTTACCTGACTCGCTGTTGTCACTGGGTTGGCAGTAGGAGCTTTAGGTGACACAAAATTAGTTATTTAAGATACTCGAAAAAATAAAGTAACACGCTGATTATGCTCGTAAAAAAAAGAGTCCAGTTGTCTTTCGTAGAATTCGGTATGCAGAGGTGTTGTCAATCTGTTTTCGCGGTGCGCCTGCACTCGTGAGAGATTGTGTGATTGAGGAGAGGTGCTCATGCTCTGACGAAGGGATGATCCGGTTGTGCCGGCCAGAGAGTGATAGGCGGCTTCATCAAAAGGTTGTTTTGTACATCCGATTTCTCTTCTGTGTCAAGTACCTTTTTTACCATACCTTTTCTCCGGCGGCATGTAAGAAAGCCACACGTCCTACGCTCTACAGTTGCAAACATAGGTACGTGTCGATTTCTTAATCCCTGATCGTATAATATAATTAGACAATTTTGTCTGTGACAATGATTTATTGGGGTCTAGAGATTTCCGATTTCTACGTGTGACAGTCTGGCCGTTATTTATTTATTATATTTTAAATAATTGTTACAATGATGTGTGAGCATATCCTTACAAATTGCTGTTCATAAATTGTACACCGAAACAACTAATTAAATTAATACTTTTGAACTATTTCTTACGAGTTTTCGCGAATAGCTTCAAGTGAATTTTAGCGAAGATATTAATTATAAAACATTTTTTCAAATAATAACTTAACATTGATTTTATCGAGTAAAAAATTAAAATTTTCTTACATAATTATATTTTTAAAACGATGCGATCATGAATAATAAAAAAATTTCAACACATTGGGTTGAGCTGACAAATAGGATAGCATTTGTTCCAATCATTATTTTAAAATTATTTTATGAAATATACAAAATTTATAGACGTTTGTATTATATATAATTAAAGCTAACATATTTTTCCAATTATTGAAAATGAATGAATTGAATATTTTTTGGAAAAATTCAAAGCAAACAGTTTGCAAATATAATTTTTTAAGAATGTTTGTAATAAAACGGTTTATTTATGTCAAGCTGCTTAATATTTGCTATTTTTTTAAATATCAATATATTTTAAAATATCTATTCAAAACACGTATAAAACAGCAATTACAGCTATTTTTTTTACCAGTTTTCGACTACATGGTATTTAATCAATTTCATTATTTGTTGTAACTCAAATAAAATTAACCAAAAATACATGAAACGTTCACCATTATATATCTATTATAATTGCATTTTGTTTACCATAACATACCTTTCAAAATATTTCGACTCTTTTCGAATTATCTGTATACATTTAAATCTTAGTATTTTATGTATAATTGTCCATAATAAAATATCACTGTGTCAACAGCTTGAAAATCTTATACAAGGTTTCTGATAAGTAGTTCATACTATTATAAAATAAACGAAAAAATACGTCGTATTATTAATAGTAAAATATTTTACTTTAATCATAATAACATCATTAAACATACATAGTAATAATATAATATTATATTCTAACAAACGTATTCGCTCAGGATCAATTGTTGAATACAAAGATTTTGTACCATGGAATTCAAATTTAACACATCCACTACAGTGCATTTTCTCGAAACTTAGTGTGCAGCAGGACGTGTTCATGAGTTTGGGGTAGTGAGGTGAGGGTGTTATATGCGGTTGGCTGTTTGCACTTTTACAGACATTTGAAATTTAAATATTATATTCTATTCACGTCAAAAAATATTATTCGATATATATGTTTACTTAACAAAATTAATATTTTTTATATTTATAACCTAACCTAGTTATATAATATGTAAATTTGACTAGACAATAATCTAATGAGTAGAGTTATGATGTAAAACATTACTAAATTTCAAGTATACATGAACTAAATTTGATCAACATTTTGTCGTATATAATTTACTAAAACCGAAATGACTGTGTAGCAATCACCCATTGTCTGTAATAAAAAAATAATAGTAAATATTAATAATTACTTTCAAAAAACATAAATCTCCTATTTATTTGTTCCCCTTATTACAATTTATAAAGAACCGAGAAAATTTGACCAAATAATAATTGTATTATTTCTTATAGGTATAATATATATTTTTTAATTCTGTAAAAACCATAAAAATGAGCAAATTGTATTCATTTTACATTTCCGGATTGAAATTCGTATTATACATTTTTCTTATATAGATGCAAGGATATTATAAAAGTATTTAAAAATTTATGAACAGATTTTTTTCTAAATGTTTGATATTTAAGTATAACAAATAATTGTAATAGAATAAATTTTGTTATTAATAAATACTTAAATTATAATTTATATACTATAGGATTTTAAATTCTATATTAGACCTATATATTAATATAGTATTTATATCATAATTATTTAAACAAAATTTATAAACATGTCCAAGTAAAAACTGGAAATATATTTTATTATATTTCATTGAATTAAAAAATAAACGTAACATAAATAATTATCATGAACAACTAATAACTAATAAGTTAGGGATTATGGTTGTTGGAGTATGGTTATAGAAGTGGTAATTGTTTTAAACTAAACCTGCATTTTCCTTAACTATATGAGCTATACAAATGAAATAAAACAAAATCTATACATTTTTAATGTGTTAGTATAGAAGTGGGTCAAACAAAAATCGAAGGTTAGGTCGAACTAAACGATCTACTGGTTATGTAATGTAAGTATTCTAGCTTATACCGAACCGAACTCGAGTCTAGCTTTTGAAATAAATTACGAAACGAAGTTCTAAGCTATAAATAATAAAGTAAATTATAAAATTAAAAAAATCTTAAGGTTTTTTTAGTTTTGTTAAAACTAGGTCCAACCATCTAAGTCTGTTTCGGTTATTCGAAGTTCAGACAAATCGAACGATCTCTGGTGTGTATATATTTTTTTCATTTATGTATGTGATGCTTGTACACTATTAAATGAACATTAATGGTAAAGGTACTCACTAGTTGGACAATGAGTGGCAAGAAGTAGTTTGTTTCCGACCGATTCAAACGCAGAGCAAATGATTTCCATCCTACAGCACATACCAAGACACAGTGAAAACAGGAGAATATCGAATATTGAGTTTATTAAACAGGCGAATTCGGTGTATAATACCTCAACCAAGAAAAATATATAATAGTTTGCGTTGTACGTTTCATCGGATACGGCGAAGTACAAATTCATGATGTTCTGGCGATAGTACCCGATTGAACCGTCGTGGTTTTTGACTTGCAAATAATAGTTACTGAATATCAAAGGACTGATCCCGTAAGGTATTGCCACTGTGAATAAAATCATCGTATATGTGGTAATTAACCACAGAACATGTTTTCGCCAACGGTCCACAATATGTATGTTTTGGATGTTGAAGGATGAAATATCATACTGCACGATCGACAAACAATTCCATAAGTCGTCTGTGTAGCGGACGACAAACCATCCCTTGTAAATTGCGAACAACGTGATTACTGATTTCCAAATGTAGTCTATGCTTATAGTTATTTTGATCGTCCAATAGTACAGACAACTAAGGTTCTGCATTATCAATATGGGGCACATGTAAAGCAACACGCATACCATGGCAATATGATAGATGTTTTGACCCCGAAATTGTGCTGTCCCAGGATCTAACATTTGATACAAATCTGTAAGTTTGGCCAATTTAAAGTTGAAAATATTATACTTCTCGTTTCGAATATCCATCTTCAAAAATATACAAATCTAAAAATGTAAATAAAAGTTTTGTTATCCTCGTCTCCTATAAAAATATTATTTATTGTTATCAAACACTAGTTTAAATATTTTTAATTAAAGTTATTATAAACATTTTTAAGTCGATATTTATTGCACGTCTTTAACCGTTCGTCGTCATTCAAAAAAAAAAAATATTGGTTATTATAATTTTGTCGTCCCATAGATTGCAATCAATTAAGTACCTATAATTTATTTTATATTCTTCTGCGGCTCAGTTTTCTTTGGTCACTGCATTGACATTTGTATTATCGTACATGGCCATTCTATATTATGCAACCGATACTTTTATAATTAAACAGTTTGCATTTGTGTGACCGTGCATAAATTATCTACGGAAACTTCTAATTAATTTAGTATGATACTAGTTAATTATAATTTGATCGATTTTTCCCAGAATTTTCACGAATATTTTCAAGCAAATTTAAGCTACGATATTGGTAAAAGGTTTTTTCAAGTTACAGCTTAACGTATACGCTATTAAGTATTAGTGAATAAAATTTAATTTTTCTTACATAGTAATATTTTTAGATTAAAATGTGCACTAATAATAACAAAAATTACAACATATTGTATGGGATGACAAATAATATATACCTATTATTCCAATCAATATAATAAAATTATGTTTTTAATTTTTGTTTAAATATACATTTCAATATACATCTTCTGTAGTTTTTGTCTTAAATTATTTGATGACGGATAATCTTGTTAAATGTTTATACAATTATAAATTTAAAATGTTTATCAGCATCGGATTGGAAATCAAATAAATCAACTTAACAGCGACAGCGAAATTCATTAGAAATAATTGGTTTCCAAATAAATCCTTTTATAATTTTTTTGTGTTTTAATTGACACAGTAAGTTCACACAATGACAAATAAAAATCTTCTTCAAAGCGGGTGATATTTTTTTAAACCTACTATTAAGCACATACAACATTCTCTCTTGTACCCCTTGTCAAAACGATTTGTAAGTATCGTGTAACACTTCAAAAACATCACTTTCTTTGTATAATATGAGATATTGTTATCAATATTTTTAACATGATAAATAATATTTTTTAAGCAACCAATATTTACGATGTGTTTTTTTTTGTTTTTTGATTTAGCATCATCTTTAACTAATTGATAATATCGATCATTAGTTAAAAATACATTATTTTCTTTAATAAAATATTTCATATCGTGCTCTCTATTCTCTTAACTTAAATAATTTTACAGTTTGCCTTCTGTAGTTGGCATAATTATGTAGAGCTCTTAGACATTTTATAAAATACCAATATTAAACACATTGACGATAACATTTACAATGATCTTACATCAGTAACATACTAACATCTAGACATCTAATGTACAGCAGAAAGTTAACCATCTAATATCAGGGGCGTGCTTATGGAGGGGGGATGAAGGTGTCATATGCTGTTCGCAAAAATTTAAATTTCCATTCATACCAAAAAAATGTTATTCGTTGGGTCAAAAAGCTTGAAAATGTAATTCAAAAAAGTCGTTTCAATTGTCAATAAAAAATCTAAACAAATATCATATCACAGTGTTTTTATAGATATGTTAAGTTAAAATTTCGATGTACTTAGATTTTTAAGCAACATATTAACGATTATAGTTTGTTTGTTGTAATTAAAAAATATTATTTCTAGGTGCTTGAAACTTAATGACATGCAATTTTTTCGGCAAAAATTAATTTAAACTACTCAATACTAATGTTTATACTATAATAAATTATTTAATCGCAATAATATCATAAATATATGTACTTTCTACCTCATTATAATAATATTATAGGTATCCTATCAAAATCGTTTTTCTTTATACATTGATTTTATATCATTGAAATCAAATTTAACACATACAGCGTTCTTTTTGGATACCTCATGTATGAGTATATGACCATTAGGCACTTGCCCACTTTTTTACAGGAATTTACAATACACTAACTAATTACAAAACAATAAGCTAATAATTTTTTTATTTTGACGACATACAATAAACTATGTATAGACTGTTACATAACTATGATTATCTATTCACAAGCTACTACTACAATAACACGTTATAACTTAATAAGTTATAAGCAATTTAGATGATCTTGGGAACTAGGCTTATAGTTATAAAAATTTAAATTTCGACTAAATAATAGCCTTATAATTAAAGTAATAATGTAAGACATAACTCAATAGTAATTTAAAAAAAAAAATTAAAAACATGAACAAAATTCATTCAACATTTTGTTGTATATAATTTACTAAAACCGAAATGACTGTGTAGCAATTACCCATTGTCTGTAATAAAAAAATAATAGTAAATATTAATAATTACTTTCAAAAAACATAAATCTCCTATTTATTATTTACCTACCTATAACAATTTGTAAAGAACCGAGAAAATTTGACCAAATATTAATTTTATTATTTCTTATAGGTATTATATATATTTTTTAATTCTGAAAAAACCATAAAAATGAGCAAATTGTATTTATTTTACATTTCCGGATTGAAATTCGTATTATACATTTTTCTTATATGGATGCAAGAATATTATAAAAGTATTAAAAATTTATAAACATATTTTTTTCTAAATGTTTGATATTTAAGTATAACAAATAATTGTAATAGAATAAATTTTGTTATTAATAAATACTTAAATTATATTTTATATTCTATAGGATTTTATATTCTATATTGGACCTATATATTAATATAGTATTTATATCATAATTATTCAAACAAAATTTATTAACATGTGCAAGTAAAAACTGGAAATATATTTTATTACATTTCATTGAATTAAAAATAAAAACGTAAAATAAATCATTATCATGAACAACTAATAACTAATATGTTAGGGATTATGGTTGTTGGAGTATGGTTATAGAAGTGGTAAATGTCATATGTTGAATAATAACTTTATTAGACATAAGTACTTACTTTAAAAAACATTTCCAAGTTTACAATTTTTGTTCTAGTAAATTTTAATTTTTTGTGGTTTGCATTATTCAACTGCATTGCCAATAATATCAATTTTTTACATTTCAAATCCATTTCGGTCCAATTACTGCTGTACAATGCGAATACAATTGAATCTTTCTTTAATAAAAAAAAGTTTATATAAAAATAATGGTCATTTTACACCCAGGACTTAAAATTCATTGAATCCGATAATTGTTTTACAGCTTGTATGCTTAAAGTTTTTCTTCCAAAGTATGGAAACATAATTTTATACTTAACGATTTATCTCTGTTGTCTAGATTTATTAATAAATGTTATATTTAAATGTTACTCAATCAAGACAAAAGTCATAGATAGAGGGCTCCATAATATTTTGATTGATAAAATGACATATTGGTTCATACTATACTCTTAAGCGAAAAGACAGTAGGTCACTGGAGAACGACATTGTATGATTAATACATATTTAACATAATTTCGGTATTATTTATTTGTAACATCAATTGGTATTTTCAATGCAAATATTTCTACTGTTATAAGACGAATAAAATAATAAAGTATGTATTAATATGATGTTTGATATATCTTCTTAGTTCTTGTGTTCATTTGAATAATATAACTGTAAGTCATGGTATAATAATTCACAAGACATACATGCCGGATCAACAATGAATTAATAAAACTAATAATTATACATATTAATTACTTGATTGTGTATATTGCCATAAAAATAACAAATAGTAAATATTTGAATCAATATTGGAATAATTGTGCAGAATAATCTTGTTAGTACAACTGTCGAAGTCTCAAATATCTCAACGTTTGACAAACCCTGAAATTATTATTTCTCAGATATGTTACTACTTCCAAAGTAAGTTCACAAATAGTATGATCACATACACTTAAATGAATTTAATATATTATTAATTTTGTAATTAAATGGATAGTGGATAATTTGAAACAATTTGACATTTTATTAACAAAACGAATAGGTAATTCAATAAACATTTGCTTTCTTATAACACCTACTATCATTATTTATTATAAGTACGGGATCTTGTAATTATTATGAACATACTAAGTTGTAGTTATCCTCTGTGTTGTCCTATATCTTATTGTAATCAAATCTAAGTAGGTATTACTTAACTTTTTACCATCACGAAAGCAAACAATAGCAAGATGACTGAAAACGACGATACAAATATTTGTAACAAAATCATTGGTCTGAATAGAATTAAAAAATCTTCATATTTCCTGGAAAAACAAAGAATTTCATTTCAGTGTTATGTCTTTTGGCTTAACTTAAGGTAACTGATGATACATTAGGATATCGGCACCCAAAGGTTAACATTTTGAGGGACCACTCAACCCACAATACAATATGTAATAATCTTTCAACTTATAAGTATAAAAAAAAAATTATTCATCTCCATTTTTAGTACCTATATATTATAGCCTACAGCATAAACGTGAGCAGACTTTATTCGCAGGTTATGCCGTAAGAATAATGGTGCCTCAAACATCTTATTTTACTTCTTCTCTTCACTCGCGGTTATTATTGTTTTAGTTAAGTGTAAAGTCGTAAAAAAATTCAAAAAGTATAAACTTTTTAATATTATTTCATGAAATATTTTAGGCTTATTTCGAAAAAATAAGGCATCTTAAGAAATCACACAAATTAACTATAATTTTTTTTAATATTTCATAATATATATTTTGTATCCTTTTTTCTTACTCATATTAGTCATATTATACTAGATATATTAACTTAAATAGTTAATGGTTATTTTCATACATATTTTGTGAATGAAGTTGTATTTTCTAGTTAAAAATGAAAATTAAATAAGTCTTCATATTAATTCAATAAAAAACCCAATTAAGTCTTACTCCATTATGGCTTGATGTTGCATTATACATTTTTTTAATTCATCGTATATTAAAATATTTTGTTCATTAAGTGTTATATTTTTATTTTCATCTTCGTAATCTGCAAGAAAACAAAAGAAATGTGTTCACAATTCAATAATTCATTAAATATTAAAAGTATGACCAAATTTTGGAATTTATTAGGTCATACCTAAAATGTATTTTATTAAGCAGTACACATTCAGTCATCAAAAGCAAGCAAATAGTATCATAAGAAAAACTTGATTTGCAGATATTTAGTTGCAAAATTTATAATTTAAAAAAAATTAAGAAGAAGGCCTAAATGTCAAAATTACAAAACGTTACAAATCTTCATAAGATGAACGCAAAATGATGAAATGAAAACTATAATGAATTTTACTCAAATCATCAATTTTAATTTTGAATACTATGATCTACCAATTCCTTTTGTTTAAAAATTTTATTGATCATACACCACTGCATTTTACGTTTAGAGTTTAGAGAAGCAAAATTGAGGTGTTTCCTTCATATTAAATGTTTAACCTTCACTTATTATTAATAAGCAATGGTATTGTTGTACATATACATAACAAAATTATAAAAAATCAAAACAATGATGCAAAATTGAGCTTTATAAAGCCGAATCAGCAAAATTGCTACCACTACATAAGGCGACGTCTGCGACGGGAGCGGGGCTGTTCAGTTTTTGGATCACTCATTGTCGTGCCTAACAAGCAGTTTTTGACGTTTCTTTTTATTATTTGTTTTTTATATTCTTTAATATATTATATTTAATTCCTTTAACCAAGTGTTACTGTTTTATTTGCGACTATTTTAGAATATTTGATCTTGAGTGTAAAGAGACGTTCGCGGTGGAAAAACACTTTTGAAAAAGATATTAAGACACTGTAATACTTACTTTCTCGTCCAGTACTCGTTATCGTGGTCAGTCGAGAAAGAGTAAGACTTTGCCTAGGTTAAAGATATCTCACTCTCAAACATCCAGTTCTCGTTATCGTGGTCAGTTGTTAGAGAGTAAAGTAACTTTAGAGTAGTATTGTGTAAAACCTGTTTGAACCTAGTTTAATTATCTTTTGTGCAGTACTCGTCATCGTGGTCACCAAAAGAATAATTTAAATAAAGTTCATACAGCAGGTATCGATAATTTACTTGTTTGACGGTTAGAGAATCAGAAACCGAAAGATATCTGTTGTATACGTCAAGCCTTTGCGTGGCGTATACGACAGTATAAATCACAAAATGTTTATTTTTTGTTAGCTCACAATAATATTTATCAGTGGCTTATAAGATTTCGAAGAGTTGTATTTACAATTTCAATAATTCAAATCAAGTTGCATAAATTCAAAATTATACACATTTCTAAACAGCAAGTTTTGAATGGGATTATCATTTAACTTTAACCTAAACCTGAATTTTCTAGAATTCCTTAACTATACGAGCTAAACAACTGAATTAAAACAAATTCTATACATTTTTAATCTGTTGGTATAGACTATAGAGGTTTGTCATACCCAAAAATATATCTTGAACCAAACTTTTGAACTTTAATGGTAAAGGTACTCACTAGTTGGAGAATGAGTGCTACGAAGTAGTTTGTGTCCGACCGATTCGAACGCAAAGCAAATGATTTCCATCTGACAGCACATACCAAGACACAGTGAAAACAGGAGAATATCGAATGTTGTGTATATTAAACAGGAGAATTCGGTGAATAATATCTCCACCAAGTAAAATGTATAATAGTATGCGTTGTACGTTTCATCGGATACGACGACGTACAAATTCATGACGTTCTGGCGGTAATACCCGATTGAACCGTCGTGGTTTTTGACTTGTATAAAATCGTTACTGAATATCAGGGGACTGATCCCGTAAGGTATTGCCACTGTGAATAAAATCATCGAATATGTGGTCGTTAACCGCATAACATGTTTTCGCCAACGGTCCACAATATGTGTGTTTTGGATGTTGAAGGATGAAATATCATACCGCATGATCGACAAACAATTCCATATGTCGTCTGAGTAGCGGACGACAAACCATCCCTTGTAAAGTAATAACGTTGTGATAACTGATTTCCAAAAGAAATCTACGCTGATAGGTATATTGATCGTCCAATAGTATAGACAACTAAGGTTCAGAATTATCAATATGGGGCACATGTAAAGCAAAACGCAAACCATGACAATATGATAGATGTTTCGACCCCGAAATTGTACTGTTCCAGGATCTATCATTTGATATAAACCTGTAAGTTTGGCCAAATTTAAGTTGAAAATATTATTCTTCTCCTTCCGAATGTCCATCGTCAAAAATTTATCTTTCGGTCTTCGGGGGACAAAATGTCAGTACCTAGGCTTCACTTTATATCAAATTATTGTAAATATTGTATATGCGATACTCAAACAAACCTTAAATAAAAATTGTATTTTCCTCGTCCCTATAAATAAAAATATTATAAATTGTTAAAAAACTGTAGTTTAAATATTTTTAATTAAAGTGATTACAAACATTTTTAAGTCGATAATTGTTGAACGTCTTAAAACGTTCATCATCATTCAAAAATAATAAATATTGGTTATTATAATTTTGTCGTCCAATAGCTATTCATTTGACTCGAAAAACCTGGCTTCCTGCTACGGACGATGCTTATGCCCACTGAACACACTAATGTCTGCAGCCATCCACCATTCTACACTTGTCCACCAAATTTTTAATAATATTTATGCATAATTTATGCAAGATTGCAATCAATTAAGTACCTATAATTTATTTTATATTCTTCTGCGTCTTAGTTTTCTTTGGTCACTGCATTGACATTCGTATTATCGTACATAGCCATTCTATATTATGCAACCGATACTTTTATAATTATACAGTTTGCATTTGTGTGACTGTGCATAAATTATCCACGGAAACTACTAATTAATTTAGTATGATACTAGTTGATTATAATTTGATCGATTTTTTCCAGAATTTTCACGATCATTTTCAAGCAAATTTAAGCTACGATATTGGTAAAAGGTTTTTTCAAGTTACAGCTTAACGTATACGCTATCAAGTATTAGTGAATAAAATTTAATTTGTCTTACATAATGATATTTTTAGATTAAAATGTGAACTTATAATAAAAAAAATTACAACACATTGTATGGGATGACAAATAATGATATCTTTAACGCGTGATATTTTTTAAACCTATAATTAAGAACATACAACATTCTCTCTTGTACCTCTTGTCCAAACGATTTGTAAGCATCATGTGACACATCAAAAATTCACTTGCCTTTGTATAATATAAGATAGTGTTCTCAATATTTTTAACATGATAAATAATATTTTTTAAGCAACCAATATTTACGATGTGTTTTTTTTTGTTTTTTGATTTAGCGTCATCTTTAACTAATTGATAATATCGATCATTAGTTAAAAATACATTATTTTCTTTAAAAAAATATTTCATATCGTGCTCTCTATTCTCTACGTACGTCATTTTGTCAAAGACTAAAATGTGAAAAGACTATTTAGGTGTATGACTACGATGACGAATTAAGTATCGCATTATCTGTCGGCAGTCGATTATATACTTTATTAAGCTGCTTACATCGATATTACAGATTACAAATGGCTTTAAATCGATACAATTCATTTAATATATAACGCCTTTGGATTGTTTGGAATTTCATATAATGCTTACGAGGTAACTTAAACAGTTTTACAGATTGCCAGCTATAGTTAGTATTATTATATAGAGCTCTTAGACATTTTATAAATTACCAATATTTTACACATTGACGAAATCATATACAATGATCTTACATCAGTAACATTTAGACATCTAATGTACAGCAGGACGTGAACCATCTAATATCAGGGGCGTGCTTATGGAGGAGGGATGAAGGTGTCATAATATGCTGTTTGCAGACATTTAAAATTTGAAATTTTTTTTTCATTCATATCAAAAAAATGTTATTCGTTGGGTCAAAAAGCTTGAAAATGTAATTTAATAAAATCGTTGCAACCGTCAATAAAAAATCTAAAAAAATATCATATCACTTTTTTTTTAGATATTTTAAGTTAAAATTTCTATGTACTTAGATAGTTAACCAACATATAAACGATTTTAGTTTGTTTGTTGCAATTAAAAAATATTATTACTAGGTGCTTGAAACTTAATGACATGCGATTTTTTGGGCAAAAATTAATTTAAACTACTCAATGCTTATATTTATACAATAATAAATTATATAATCGCAATAATATCATAAATATATGTACTTTCTACGTTCATTTTAATAATATTATAGGTCTGGTCTCAAAATCGTTTTTCTATGTACATTGATTTTATATCATTGACATCAAATGTAACATATTCAGCGTTCCTTTTGGACCCCCAATGTATGGTAGACCACTTGGCACATGCTCATTTTTTTACAGGAATTTAATAATAGCCTTATAATTAAAGTAATAATGTAAGACAATTCTAAATAGTAAATCTAAAAAAAAAAAATTAAAAACATGAACAAAATTCATTCTATATTTTTTTGTATATAAATTACTAAAACTGAAATAACTTTGTAGCAATCGGTTACCATTGTGTGTAATACAAAAATAATAATAAATATTAATGATTACCTTCAAAAAACTTATATATCTTATTTATTTTTTACCTACCTATAACAATTTAAAATGTACCGAAACCAAATATTTATATTATTATTTTTTATACATTCTTTAAAAATAATGAAATCAGTTTGAACTATTCATAGGTATACGAAATTGTCTACCTACATAATTTTTTTAAAATTAAATGATTAGTTAAACCTAACCTTTAAAAAATGTTTCATTTTGGTCAAAAAACTTGTAAATGTAATACAATTTTCCTCCTAAGTTGTTGTAAGTTAAACTTAAAAAAAAATTTGAAAGTAAATCCGCAGTCATTATATTTGAATGTTTGAATTAAGAATTTTGATAAAATTCTTAAAAATCACGAAAATCCGCAAACCGTTTTGAGTTTGAAATTCATTTTCGTTTTACTTTCTTTATCTAAGATTTATAAATGTAATGTAAGATTCTTTATTAGTTTGTCTACCTTTAACAAAAAAAAATTCTACCGAAATGTAAATTTAAATTTTTAAGATTTTCTTATTTTGTTGTAATTAAAAAAGAATTGCTGTAGATAATAGAAATTTACAACATATATTTATTTCATCAATTCATGTACTTGATAAAATTTTTAAAATATATTGACTCGTTTCAAGCTATTGACGAACATTTTTTCTATATATGTCAATAAAATTGTATTGGTTGGGTCAAAAAGCATTAAAATTTCTATAAGCATTTAAAGTTCAAATTTTGACAACATTTTTTAAATGAAAATTGAGAAATGATTTTGCAGTTATAAATATATTAATTGTCCAACTTTTATAGTCAAGGATTGAACATTTAAAACGACACACAGTTTTTTTTATAGTTATCTTATTGTTAAATTTCAACAAAATTACATATAATATAACCAAGAATAATGATTCATCGTTACTTGATACTTTGAGAGTATATTATTATATTTGATACACGCACAATGACGTTTTCAAATGTAATTTCTTTGGCAAATATGAATTTTACCTATACTGTAGTACTAATAAATAATAGCAAAATAAATTATTTTAATCACAATAATATCATCAAAATATATTCAATAAGTAATATTATAGTGTGACAGACAGTTTTCGCATCATCTTTTTTCGTATACAATGATTTTATATAATTTAATACAAATTTAACACCATCCATTACAATGGCATCTAATGTACAACAAAACGACATCCTCTTATTGCCACTTTTTTAGTTTAAAGTTGTTTATTTCTTCTATGATTTTTAAATGACATTTAAATCTAAGTATTTTATCTATAATTGTCTATAATAAAATATCCCTGTGTCAACAGCTTGAAAATCTTATACAGGGTTTCTCATGAGTAGTTCATACTATTATAAAATAAACGAAAAGATACGTCGTATATTAATAGTAAAGTATTTTACTTTAATAATAATACACATCATGAAACATACTTAGTAATATTATAGTCTAACAAACGTATTCGCTCAGGATCAATTGTTGAATACAACGATTTTGTACCATGGAATTCAAATTTAACACATCCTTTACAGAGCATTTTCTCGATACTTAGTATGTAGCAGAACGTGTTCATGTGTGGGTGGCGGGGGGGGGGGAATGAGATGAGTGTGTTATATGCGGTTTGCTGTTCCCACTTTTACTGACATTTGAAATTCTAAATTTAATTTTCTATTCACGTAAAAAAATATTACTCGTTGTGTCAAAAAGTTTGAGAATGTAATTCAAAATAAATACGTTTATACTGTCATCAAAAAATCTAATAAAATATTGTACCACAGTTTTGTTTATAAACATTTTAAAATCAAATTTGGGTGAAATTAAATGATATAGGTCTTTGCTCGGAATCGCTTCTTCTATAAAACGATTTGATATCATTGGAATTAAATTTAACACATATTTAGTCCCTTCTGGATACCTACTGTATAACAGAGTAGCATCCACTTGCCAGTGCCACATCTACATAATAAGATCATCAAATATGTGCGGTAATCATATTTTGCCCATTCCTGATTAGTTTTTGTGGCTTTTCTTGCAATCTTTAATCCCATAGTTTGTTTAGGTCATAGAACATGTTGTACAGCAGTTTTTGTATGCTTCTAATATATTCATTTACATTTGCATTCCTAAAACTGTAGTATATAATAGTAAATTAGCTAAAAAAAATTACATATTTATGAAATACCACGATAATTAGGTATGTAGTTTATATTGTATACCTGACATCTATTCAAATACCCAATGCACTCATTGTTGAAATCAATATTTTATTTCTCTATAATATGTTAAAATATTATAACAAATATTTAAAAAAATGTCTTATATTATTATAAGATACTATAATTTCTAAAAATACACATTTTTTTAAACGAAATTAAACATTTTGTAGTAGGTATCACTTAATATAAATTAAAAATTATTTAATCGAACAAAATATTTTCTAATGTAATGAATGTATTTTCCCGGTTTTGTATTTGGAAAAAATATTTTTTTTATTGTCTATAACTATTTAAAGAGTTTGGTGCATTTAAATATTTATTATAGCCAAGCTTCATAATCCATCATGTATTCATGTGACTAAGCAGATATTTTATTATTAATTTTAATTTTGAAAGAGATAGATGTGATTGACGTAGGTAGTAAAAAATATCCTCACCACGAATTAAATTAATTACAAAACAATAATTTTTTTTTATGATCTATACAATAAACTCTATATAAATTGTTACATAACCATAATTATCTATTTACCTTTTTTTTTCTTGGTAAATCACTGGACAGGAACCGAACAGTAGTTCACACAGCATGGCCCTCGTGCAACATCGTTTATTTAAACAAATATATACTACTTTGATAGACCAGTCTTGCATATACCTCCCTCAGTCAAATTGATTTATATTAGCACCTCACGCTCCATAAAATATTGTACTTTAATCATAATAACATCATGAAACATACTTCGTTACACACAATCACCACCACTGACCATATATTTCTCTCATACTGTGACATATATTATCGCTTGGGTAACCTAGTTTTTGTTTTGCAACATCTGCTAAAACTTACTGACTAAGACTTAAGACTAAATATTGTAACTTGCATGTTTACCTAACCTAGTTAATATTTTTTATATTTATGCATGAGAGGTTTTTCCGTAGTTATATAATATTTAAATTTGACTAGGCAATAATCTAATAATTAGAGTTATGATGTAAAACATTACTACGTTTCAAGTATACATAAACTAAATTTGATCAACATTTTGTTGTATATAATTTACTAAAACCGAAATGACTGTGTAGCAATCACCCATTGTCTGTAATAAAAAAATAATAGTAAATATTAATAATTACTTTCAAAAAACATCAATATCCCATTTATTTGTTACCTACTTATATCAAATTCTAAAGAACCGAAATAATTTGACCAAATATTAATTTTATTATTTTTTATACATTATATAATTCTGTAAAAACCATAAAAATGCACAAATTGTATTTATTTTATATTTCCGGATTGAAATTCGTATTATACGTTTTTCTTATATTGCTGCACGCATATTAAAAAAATATTAAAAAATGTATGAACATATTTTTGTTATAAATGTTTCATGTTTAAGTATAACAAATAATTGTAATAAAATAAATTTTTTTTTTTAATAAATACGTAATTTATATTTTATATTCTATATAGGATTTTATATTCTATATTGGACCTATATATTAATATAGAATCTATATCACAATTTTTCAAACAAAATTAACATGTCGAAGTTAATATTGGATATATATTTTATTATATTTTATTAAATTTAAAAAAAAAGGTACAATAAATAATTATCATACCTAACTAATAAATAATAAGTTAGGGATATTGGTTGTAGAATAATACTTCTATACAATTTGATTTCGACTTTAATATTATAATGTTATAGTTATACAAGTGGTAAATGTTATATGTTGAAAAATAACTATATTAGACATAAGTAAATACTTTAAAAAACATTTCCAAGTTTACAATTTTAGTTCTGGTAAATTTTAATTGTTTGTGGTTAGCATTATTCAACTTCATTGTCAATAATATCAATTGTTTACATTTCATATCCATTTCGGTCCAATTACTGCTGTACAATGCGAATAGAATTGAATCTTTCTTTAATAAAAAAAAGGTTAAATATAAAAATAATGGTAATTTTAAACCCAGGACTTTAAAATTCATTAAATCCGATAATTGTTTTACAGGCTGTATGTTTATAGTTTTTCTTCTAAAGTATGGAAAAATAAATTTCTACTCTACAATTTATCACTGTTGTCTAGATTCATTTATAAATGTTATATTTAAATGTTACTAAATTTTGACAAAAGGCGTAGACAGAGCGCCCCATAATATTTTGATTGATAAAATGACATA
Organism: Myzus persicae; assembly: GCF_001856785.1. Taxonomy (NCBI): domain Eukaryota; kingdom Metazoa; phylum Arthropoda; class Insecta; order Hemiptera; family Aphididae; genus Myzus; species Myzus persicae. Next base: position 200,026 of record NW_019102665.1, on the reverse strand, counting down.
TTGGTTCATACTATACTCTTAAGCGAAAAGACAGTAGGTCACTGGAGAATGACATTGTATGATTAATACATATTTAACATAATATCGGTATTATTTATTTGTAACATCAATTGGTATTTTCAATGCAAATATTTTTACTGTTATATAACACAAAAAATAATAAAATATATGATAATAATATGATGTATGATATATCTTCTTAGTAGTAGTGTTTATTTGAATATTTTAACTGTAAGTATTGGTATAATAATTTACAAGACATACATGCCGCATCAACAATTAATAAATACAACTAAAAAAAAAAATATCAATTACTTGATCGTGTATATTGCCATAAAAATAACAAATAGTAAATATTTGAATCAATATTGGAAGAATTGTGCAGAATAATCTTGTTTGTACGAATGTCGAAGACTCAAATATCTCAACGTTTGAAAAACCCTGAAATCATTATTTCTCCAGATAAATTACTACATCTAAAGTAAGTTCACAAATAGTATGATCACAAACACTTTATGTTTTCCTATATCTTATTGTAATTAAATCTAAGTATTACTTAATTTTTTACCATCATGAAAGTAAACAATAGCATTATGACTGAAAAAGACGATATAAAAATTTGTAACAAAATCATTGGTCTGAATAGAATTAAAAAATCTTCATATTTCCTGGAAAAAAAAGAATTTCATTGCAGTGTTATGTAATTTGAGCAATTTGACTTAACTTAAGGTAACTGATGATACATTCGGATATCGGCACCCAAAGGTGAACATTTTGAGGGACCACTCAACCCGCAATACAATATGTAGTAATCTCTCAACTTATAATTATCAAAAAAGTTTATTCATCTCCATTTTTAGTACCTATATATTATAGCCTACTGACTAAACGTCAGCAGACTTTATTCGCAGGTTATGCCGTAAGAATAATAGTGCCTCAAACATTTTATTTTACTTCTTCTCTTCATTCGTGGTTATTATTGTTAAGTAAAGTGTAAAGTTGCAAAAATATAAACTTTTTAAAATTATGTCATGAAATATTTTAGGTTTATTTCATAAAAATTAGACATATTATTAAAAAATCATAAAACTTAATTATAATATTTTTTTTATATTTTGTAATAGTATCCTTTTTTCTTACTCATATTATACTACATATATTAACTTAAATAGTTAATGGTTATTTTTATACATATTTAGTTAATTAAGTTGTATTTTCTAGTTAAAAATGAAAATTAAATAAGACTTTATGGTAATTCAATAAAAAATCCAATTAAGCTTACTCCATCATTGCTTGATGTTCCATTATAATTTTTTTTAATTCATCGTATATTAATATATTTTGATCATTAAGTGTTATATTTTTATTATCATCTTCGTTATCTGCAATAAAACAGAAGGAATGTGTTTTTTTAAGCAGTACACATTCGGTCATCAAAAACAAGCTAATAGTACCATAAGACAAAGGTGATTCACTGTAATTTAATTTAAAATTTAAAATTTAAAAAAAAATGAAGAAGAAGTCTTAAATGTTAAAATTACAGGACATTACAAAACTTCATAAGATGGACACAAAATTGACTAAAATCATCAATTTTAATTTTGCATACTATGATCTATCCCTAAATTGAGGTGCGACCTTCAAATTAAATGTTTAACTTACACTTATTATTAATAATCAATAGTATAAATCATAAAATGTGTATTTTTTTGTGAGCTCAATATAATAATTATTAGTCGCTTATAAGCTTTTGAAGTGTTGTATTTACAATTTCAATAATTGAGTTCAAATCAAGTTGCATAAATTCAAAATTATACTCATTTCTATTCAGCAAGTTTTGAAAGGTAGTAACTTTTAACATTAAACTAAACCTGCATTTTCCTTAACTATTCGAGCTAAACAAATGAAATAAAACAAATTCTATACATGTTTAATGTGTTAGTATAGAAGTGGGTCAAACACAAAAATATGTCTTGAACCAAACTTTTGAATAGTGTGAAGAACCGAGCTCGAACTAAACGATCTACTGGTTATATAATGTAAGTATTCTAGCTTATACCGAACCCAACTCGAATCTAGCTTTTGAAATAAATTACGAAACAAAGTACTAAGCTATAAATAATAAAGTAAATTATAAAATTAAAAAAATCTTAAGGTTCAGACAAATCAAACGATCTCTGATGTGTATATATTTTTTCTATTTTTCTACAGGCTACTTGTACACTATTCAATGAATAATGGTAAAGGTACTCACTAGTTGGAGAATGAGTGAAAAGAAGTAGTTTGTGTCCGACCGATTCAAACGCAGAGCAAATGATTTCCATCCTACAGCACATACCAAGACATAGTGAAAACAGGAGGATATCGAATGCTGTGTATATTAAACAGGTGAATTAGGCGAATAATATCTCGACTGCGAAAAATATATAATAGTATGCGTTGTACGTTTCATCGGATACGGCAAAGTACAAATTCATGATGTTCTGGCGATAGTACCCGATTGAACCGTCGTGGTTTTTGACTTGCAAATAATAATTACTGAATATCAAAGGACTGATCCCGTAAGGTATTGCCACTGTGAGTAAAATCATCGAATATGTGGTCGTTAACCGCAGAACATGTTTTCGCCAACGTTCCACAATATGTGTGTTTTGGTTGTTGAAGGTTTAAATATCATACCGTTTGATCGACAAACAATTCCATATGTCGTCTGAGTAGCGGACGACAAACCATCCCTTGTAAATTATGAACACCGTGATAACTGATTTCCAAAAGAAATCTACGCTTATAGTTATATTGATCGTCCAATAGTATAGACAATTAAGGTTCTGAATTATCAATATGGGGAACATGTAGAGCAAAACGCAAACCATGGCAATATGATAGATGTTTCGACCCCGAAATTGTGCTGTTCCAGGATCTATCATTTGATATAAACCCGTAAGTTTGGCCAACTGAATGTTGAAAACATCATTCTTCTCGTTCCGAATGTCCATCGTCAAAAATTTATCTTTCGGTCTTCTTGGGAAAAATTGTCAGTACCTAGGCTTCACTTTAAATCAAATTATTGTAAATATTATATATGCGATACCCAAACAAACCTTAAATTAAAATTGTGTTTCCTCGTTCCTATAAATAAAAATATTATAAATTGTAACCAAACTGTAGTTTAAATATTGTTAATTAAAGTGATTGCAAACATTTTTAAGTCGACAATTATTGCACGTCTTCAACCGTTCGTTATCATTCAAAAATAAAAAACATTATTTATTATAATTCTATAGCTACCTATTCATTTGAGTGTCCACTGTTGCATGTTCATGTGAAATGGATTAAGGCAACTCACTAACAATTTCTGTAGGTGGATCCACGGTTGAATAATTTATTCTATTTTATTTTTAGGTGGTTCAAGGATGACTCGAAAGACCTGGGTTCCTGTGCCGGACAATGCTTATGTCCACTGAACACACTAATGTCTGCAGCCATCCACCATTCTACACCTGACCACCAAATTATTAATAATATTGATGCATAATGTATGCAAGATTGCAATCAATTAAATACCTATATCTTTTATATTTTCCTGCATCCCAGTTTTCTTTTTCCACTGCATTGTCTTTCGTATTATCGTACATGACCATCCTATATTATGCAACCGATACTTTTATAATTATACAGTTTGCATTTGTGTGACCGTGCATAAATTATCCACGGAAACTTCTAATTAATTTAGTATGATACTAGTTATTTATAATTTGATCGATTTTTTCCAGAATTTTCACGAATATTTTCAAGCAAATTTAAGCTACGATATTGGTAAAAACGTTTTTTCAAGTTACAGCCTAACATATACGCAATCAAGTATTAGTGAATTAATTTTAATATTTCTTACATAATGATATCTTTAGATTAAAATGTGCACTTATAATAATACAAATTACAACACATTGTATGGGATGACAAATAATAAATACCTATTATTGAAATCAATATTTTAAAATTATTTTTTTAATTTTTGTGTAAATATACATTTCAATATACATCTTCTGTAGTTTTTGTCTTAAATTATTTTATGACGAATAATTTAGTTAAATTTCTATACAATTATAAATAAAATGTTTATCAGCATTCAGCATTTGATTCGAAATCAACGAAATCAACTTAACAGCGACAGCGAAATTCATCAGAATTAATTGGTTTCCAATTTAATCCTTTTATATTTTTTTTTCGTGTTTTAATTGACACAGTAAGTTCACACAATGAAAAATAAAAATCTTCTTCAAAGAACGTGATATTTTTTAAACCTACTATGAAGAACTTACAATATTCTCTCCTGTACCTCTTGTCCTAATGATTTGTGGGCATCACGTGACACATCAAAAACTTCACTTTCTTTTGTATAATATAAGATATTGTTCTCAATATTTTTAACATGATAAATCTTTTTTTTTTAAACAACCAATATTAACGAGGTGCTTTTTTTGTTCTTTGATTTGCATCATCTTTAACTAATTGATAATATCGATCATCAGTTAAAAAAACATTATTTTCTCTAAAAAAATATTTCATATCGTGCTCTCTATTCTCTACGTACGTCATTTTTCAAAGACTAAAATGTTAAAAGACTAGTTAGGTATATGACTAGGATGACGAATTAAGTATCGCATTATCTGTCGGCAGTCGATTATATACTTTATTAAGCTGCTTACATCGATATTACAGATTACAAATGGCTTTAAATCGATAAAATTCATTTAATAGATAACACCTATGGATTGTTTGGAATTTCATATAATGCTTACGAGGTAACTTAAACAATTTTACAGATTGCCAGCTATAGTTGGTATTATTACATAGAGCTCTTAGACATTTTATAAAATACCAATATTATACACATTGACGATATCATAAACAATGTCCTTACATCAGTAACATTTAGACATCTAATGTACAGTAGAACGTGAACCATCTAATATCATGGGGGTGCTTATGGAGGAGGGATGAAGGTGTCATATGCTGTTTGCAGACATTTAAAATTTGAAATTTTTTTTCAATTTATATAAAAAAAATGTTATTTGTTGGGTCAAAAAGCTTGAAAATGTAATTCAATAAAGTCGTTGCAACCGTCAATAAAAAATCTAAAAAAATATCATATTACAGTGTTTTTATAGATATTTTAAGTTCAAATTTCGATTTACTTAGATAGTTAAGCAACATATTAACGATTTTAGTTTGTTTGTTGTAATTAAAAAATATTATTTCTAGGTGCTTGAAACTTAATGACATGCAATTTTTTCGGCAAAAATTAATTTAAACTACTCAATACTAATGTTTATACTATAATAAATTATTTAATCGCAATAATATCATAAATATATGTACTTTCTACCTCATTATAATAATATTATAGGTCTCCTCTCAAAATCGTTTTTCTATATACATTGATTTTATATCATTGAAATCAAATTTAACACATATACAGCGTTCCCTTTGGATACCCAATGTATGAGTGTATGACCACTTGGCACTTGCCCACTTTTTTACAGGAATTTACTGGACACTAACTAATTACAAAACAATAAGCTAATAATTTTTTTATTTTGACGACATACAATAAACTCTGTATAGACTGTTACATAACCATGATTATCTATTCACAAGCTACTACTACAATAACACGTTATAACTTAATAAGTTATAAGAAATTTATATGATCTTGGGAACTAGGTTTATTGTTATAAAATATTAAAATTCGACTAAATAATTGCCTTATAATTCAAGTAGTAATGTAAGACATTACTAAATAGAAAATTTTCAAAACATATCGACTCATTTCAAGCTATTGACGAACATTTTCAATTTTCATTTTTTCATTTTTTTTTCTATATATGTGAATACAATTGTATGGGTTGGGTCAAAAAGAATTAAAATTTCTATAAACATTTAAAGTTCAAATTTCGACAACATTTTTTAAATGAAAATTGAGAAATGATTTTGCAGTTAAAAATATATTAATTGTTCAACTTTTGTAGTCAAGGATTAAATATTTAAAACTGGGTTCTACTTAAGTAATTTATTGAGAAACCAAACAATCTAAAAATAAACATAAACACAGCTTTTTTATAGTTATTTAAGTTCGAATTTAGACAAAATCACATATTAACTCTAAGAATAACGATTTTAGTCATTTTGTAATTCGGTTCTAAAACAGCCCAATGTTACATAAGGATATATAATATTTTTCCATCATGACTGATAATTTAACAATAATATTATAAATAATATTAATAAACTTACCGGCTACCGTATTATTAATAAGTAATAACAATATAAAATATCCTAGACTCACATACCGCCTCCTCCCAGAGTTTTTTTTTTGTATACCTATAATGATATTTTATCACTGAATTCAAATTTAATACCATCCATTGCAGCAACCTTCTAGATACCTAATGTACTGCAGAGTGACATTAACTCACCCCTTTTTTTAGTTTTTTTTCTAAAAATATGATACAATGTTTACCCTTAAGAAAATCTTAAAATTGCATTACAAAGTTTCTAGTTTACTGTTATAACAGCAGTTAAAAAATAATAAAAATACAAATGAACTTTTTATAGTCATTGGTTATTTTATATGTAATTTTGTTGAAATTCAACAATAGGATAACTATAAAAAAAACTGTGTTTATATATTTTTTTCGTTTTTCTTCAATTTTTTTTTGTTTTTTTTTTTTATGTTTTTAAAAAACTACAGATAATTTCAATGTTCGACCTCCTGAAGGCAAAAACTAGATTCATTTTCCCAAAGAAAAAGATATTAAAGGTATAAATCAAAGCATTATTACGACTATTTATCATCGTGTACTCAGACAGAAATAAATTACATTTGCAAATTTATTTGTTCGATCATTTTTTTGGTTAGTCAAATTTTTAAAATATATTTTCTTTCACATGGAACATGCTGCATGAATTTGTCTGCCACAACTTGTACAATTTACAATGAATAAATCGTATGAGATGTGAAATTATTACAGAAATGAGCAAAATCAAAAAAATGAAAATAATAATAACTTTTAAACGTAGAAACTAGTTGCATAAAAAGTAGCACTTATGGCATACCTGCAAATGATAAGAAAATATTTAATTTGGAAATTCGTAATTTGAGGACTGTTAAAGTCGTACACAAGATAGGTGGAAGTAATTTTGTTATCGATGTTAATCTGACTCGTCCATAGTTGCATGTTCATGAAGGGTTAAATGGATTAATAATGCAACTCCGACGACGGACTACGAAACAAGACGTACAAGACCATCATATATTATGCAACCGATTTTTTTATAATTGTACGGTTTACATTTGTTTTTCCGTTCACAAATTACACACTAAAACTACTTATTAAGTTAATAAGTAATTTATTTGGTAGTGTAACGATTGCCGTCTATCATCGGCATCGTACATTATTCCTTAAGCCGCTGCCTAATATGCTGAATGTGGGGTTAGGTTAGGTAACCTAACCATCGCAGCTGGCTGCTGACCAAGGGTCTTAGGCACACTGCAGTGGTGTATATAATTATGACCGAGGCGGTGTGTGAGGAGAGTTTGTGTGACACGAAAACAACGACAACAGCAACATCAACTCCGGCGACGATCCGACGGCCCCATCAACGATNTTATAAATGACATAATACAGGTTGAGAACCATGGACTGAGCATTCATACTCCATATTGGTAATATTACATAATATTTTAATAACATCTATTTTTCAAAATGTTATTAATAAATTTAATTTAAAATTCATTATTATATTAAAATAACAATTTTTCCTATGAATAATTGGTTTTCGAGTTATTTTAAGAGCGTATACCCGTAAAATGATATTTTACATTGGGTATACGCCGAAAATAGAAAATCTGCTGACGGGTATACGGCGTATACCCGCGTATCCGTACCAATACACCACTGATTTTAGGTAAGATATTGATAAAAAAAAAGGTAGTTCAAATTACAGCATTTACTGCTTATTAATATTCTTAACATAATATACTCTATCAAGTAATGGTACACACAATTATATTTTTACCTATCCTAATGCCTATGCAAAAATATAGACTTGTAGTGCTGCATTATACATAATATAATAAACAATTTTTTTATTTTCATCTTTAATATTGAAAATGAAACATTTACAATTGTATTTAATTTATTTTTGCAGTTTTTTTAAATGCCAATACTTTTCTGAGTACTTAAATTAATTTTCGAAACTCAATAATTTCTTTTTGAACTTTTTTCAGGTTTATGAAAGTTATTTATTATCCATTTCATTTTCATTTTTTATTCGTCATGTCTTTTTATTACACTATATAAATATTTTTTTTTTTTTAAACCATTTATTTATATTTATGATCATACAATCACACATATTTTTTTGATTTTATCTACTCCTTATTAACAAACCTTGAGTTGGAGGAAGAGAGTTATTATGGTGCTTTAGTTACATTTCAATAATATTATTTATATATTATATCTAATTTATAATAATAAACAAAAAGAACAGCGGATAAACAGAGGGAAAATAAAAATATAAGAACAGCATTATGCCTAATTATGAAAACCAAGATATAATTAATTAATATACAAAGTAATTCACTGAGCACGCTCGCACCCTTTGTTTCTTCAATACCTAATGCAGATATTCAAATTTTGATGTTTTAATGTTTTAAATATACATCAAGACCATTTTTTCAAATTCTTGAGATTTTTTTGTACTACTTATGGAGTGTCTTGTGGAGTAAAATTTAACACATTGTTATGAATGTGTTAAATTTTAGTGTGCCACCTAAGTACAGCAGAAAGGCAACCAATGGCCCACATTTTTTTGCATGAGTTGAATTAATTACAACAAAATAAACTAATAAATATTTTATTGTAATGATATAAAATAAACTCTGTGTAAACTGTTACATAATCATAATAATCCATTCAGCTATATCAACTACAATAATACGTTATAAGTTATGAGTTATGAGTATTTAGATAATCTAAAGAACTAGATTTATCATTAGACTAGACCATTATGTAATAATTAGGATGCTAAACATTACTAAATTTAAAATAAACCCGAACAAAATTCATTCAACATTTTGTTGTATATAATTTACTAAAACCGATATAACTGTGCAGCAATCACCCACTGTCTGTGATAAAAAAAAAAAAAATTAGTTTCCAAAAAACATACTTACATCATTATAACTATTTATAAATGACCGAAATAATTTGATTAAATACAAATGTTATTAATTATTATACATCATATAATATTTAAATATCAAAAAAATGACCAAATTGTATTTATTTTTTCTTTATTATTTATCTTCTGATTGAAATTGATAGTATAAGTTTTCCTTATACGTATCGAACTCAAAAATATTAAAAATATATGAACACATTTTTTTTCAATATTTAATATTTAAGTATAACAAATATTTGTACTAAAATAATTTTTGTAATTTTCTTTTATTTAAAAAATTATGAACTACAGAAACTTGAAACACTGCTCTATATTCTAAAATATAAGAAATATATATTAATATAGTATTTATATCATAATTTTTCAAACAAAATTAACATGTCGAAGTAAATATTGGAAATATATTTTATTATATTTCATTAAAATTAAAAAAAATAATAATTATCATATTGGTTGTAGAATACTACTTCTATAAAATTTGCTTTAGACTATAATATTTCTTTTTTTTTTTTTTGATTTAAACTTCGGCAACTTAGGCCATTAGCTGTAGGTTGTGTGGTACTGTAGTGTTTGGGACTGTAGAGGGGTAACACGTGTGTGTTTTTTGTTTGCACCCGTAGGTTTCTGCCATGCCTGGTTAGGGGACTTCAAAAAAAAAAAAAATATCACAGTCGAAAGCAAATTTTATAGAAGTAGTTTTATATCACAGTTTTTTTAATAAACATTTTAAGTTCAATTTTGGGTAAAATTAGATGATGAAGGTCTTTTCTCGGAATTGTTTCTTCTATACATCGATTTTATATCATTGTATTTGTTATTTCTCTCACACTGTGACATATATATTATCGCTAATGTAACGTAGTTTTTGTTTTGCAACATATGCTAAAACTTACTGACTAAGACTTAAGACTAAATATTGTTACATACATGTTGTTTGGTTAACCTAGTTAATAATTTTTATATTTATGCATGAGAGGTTTTTCCCTAGTTATATAATATGTAAACTTGACTAGACAATAATCTAATAATTAGAGTTATGATGTAAAAACATTACTAAATTTCAAGTATACATGAACTAAATTTGATCAACATTTTGTTGTATATAATTTACTAAAACCGCAATGACTGCAGTGTAGCAATCACCCATTGTCTGTAATAAAAAAAAATTAGTAAATATTGATTATTACTTTCAAAAAAACATAAATATCCTAATTATTTGTTACCCACTTATTACAAATTATAAAGCACCGAAATAATTTGACCAAATATTAATTTTATTATTTTTCATACATTACCTATATAATTTTGTAAAAACCATAAAAATGAACAAATTGTATTTATTTTACATTTCCAGATTGAAATTCGTATTATACATTTTTCTTATATGGATGCAAGAATATTATAAAATATCAAAAAATTTATGAACAGATTTATTCTAAATGTTTGATAAGAAGTGGTAAATGTTATATGTTGAATAATAACTATATTAGACATAAATACTTACTATAAAAAACATTTTCAAGTCTACAATTTTGGTTCTGGTAAATTTCCATTTTTTGTGGTTAGTATTATTTAACTTCATTGTCAATAATATCAATTTTTTACATTTCATGTCCATTTCGGTCCAATTACTGCTGTACAATGCGAATGCCATTGAATCTTTCTCTAATAAAAAAAGTTTATATAAAAATAATGGTCATTTTAAAGTTTTAAACCTAGGACTTTAAAATTCATTGAATCCGATAATTGTTTTACAGCCTGTATGTTTATAGTTTTTCTTCCAAAGTATGGAAACATAAATTTCTACTTAACAAATTTTTTCTCTGTTGTCTAGATTCATTTATAAATGTTATATTTTAATGATACTAAATTTAGGCAAAAGGGAAAGATTGAGCGTTCCATAATATTTTGATTGATAAAATTACATTTTGGTTCATACTGCCGTCATAAGCGAAAATGCAGTATTTCACCGGAGAACGATTATGAGAAAAACGCGTTTTTGTGTTTTATATTTTCATAAAACCATTACACCTTGTACATTCTAATTATTTAAATATGATATATGTTTTTCAATGTAATTTTACCCAACAGATGCAATGACACAATAAGAAATATGATTAAATTTATTTTTAATATGATATTTTGCTTTTTACGTTGTACCTTAGTATTGGTATAAACTTTTAATATTTAATTCAAAAGCAAGAATGCCGTGACTCGTAAGTAACAATTTCTGATATGATAAAATTATTTATACATTTAAATATTAAATTCCCAAACAATTACATTATTCTTCGGTCAATTTATAAATAAATAAAAAATGATACATATCCAATGTCGAAGAAGTTTATTATAAATAAATCGTTCTGATAGTCGACTTGTCTAGTGATACGTAAACCGGTCCGTGTTACTAAGCCAAAATACCGTCAATTATAATTTGCACTATGTACTAAGATAAAATACCGTGTCTTCAACAATACTTACGGCGTTAATGCTAGTAAACACGATTTTTTCTACGATTTTCGAAGTTTTAATTATTTGATTATAACTTGTATTATACATTTGGAGTAATATTACAAACATACGGCACATTCATCTACACAAGCTAAATTTTACAATAATTTATTTGTTTTTAACTCATTTATATATTTTTTGGGACCTAGGGCGTTTTTGCTCATGACGGTGGTATACATTGTATGATTAATACATATTTAACATAATTTCAGTACTATTTATTTGTAACATTAACTGGTATATTTAATGCTAGTGTATCTATTGCCTTATAATAAATAAAATAGTAAAATATGAAATAATATGATGTATGATTTATTTTTTTGTGTTCATTTTAATAATATAACGGTAAGTAATAGTATAACAATTCATGAGACATACATGCCAGATCAACAATTAATAAATAAAAAATATTAATTACTTGTTTCTGTATACTTCCAAATAAAGAACAGATCATAAATAATTACATCAATATCTTGTTAGTATAACTGCGGAAGCCTTAAATATCTCAAATTTTGAGAAACTCTGAAATCATTCTACTGCACATAAGTTATCACTTCCTAAGTTATAGTTCTAAAATACTATACACCACTTACACTTCAATAAATCTAATATTTTATTCATTTTGAATAGAACTGGATAGTGGATAATTTTGAGCAATTTGATATTTTATTAACAAATCGAATAGGTAATTCAAAAAATAATTGATTTACTATAATTGCCTACCTACTATCATTATAAATTAAGTACGGAATCTAGCAATTATTATGAACACATTTTTCGTTAAATGTGTTCCTGCATTGTAGGTATACAACAATACAACTATAACTCATTTAATACTTGACGTGCATTTATCGGCGATAGTTTAATATTAAAACATATTGAATTGATGTGACTATATTACTGTCTTATATTATGTCAAAAACTCAGTAAATATTTAAAGTAGGTATGAGCAAATTTTGGCTTGCATAACGCCATACCATGTTTTTTTTAAAGAATACTCATCCGATCAACAAATCTAATTTAACTACCATAAAACATACGTAAATTGTAGACATTTAATTTTAGTTGTAAATATAAAAAAAGAATAATCAGAAAAAGGAATAAAATATGTTAAAATTAGAACTCATCACAAAAAATAAACACAAATTAATGAAATGAAAACAAAAATGATTTATACTGAAATGTCACTTTTTAATTTTGAATTCTTATTTTAACATTATATTAACCATAGACCACTATCTTACGTTGGGTTTAGAGAAGCAAAATTAAAGGTAAAAATTAAGTTTCGATAGGTTACATTTACAATTTTAATAATGGAAATCAACAAAATTTGCATAAATACGAAAACCGAAAACTACTGAAAGCACGTATACACTATTCGATGTACTTCAATGTCTTACTCACCAATCGGGGAATGAGTATCACGATGTGGTTTGTGTCCGACCAATTCCAACGCAGAGCAAATGATATCCATCTGACAGCACATACCAAGACACACAAAAAACAGGAGAATATCGAACATAAAGTATATTGCTAAGTTCAAGACGAAGAATAATTCCTCGATGAAGTAGAACATAATATAATAGTGTGCGTTGTACATTTGATACACTTGATACAGTGACATATAAATTCGCAAAGTTCTCGCGGTAATACCCGATTGAACCGTCGTGATTTTTGATTTGTACATAACCACTGAATGCCAAGAGATCTATCGCAACACTGAATAAAACCGTGAAATTGATTTTCAAAAATATGGTCGATTACCCAACAAAACGTTCTCGCAAAACGCATACCACGATAATATGATAGATGTTTCGACCACGAAATTGTACTGTTCCAGGATCTATCATTTGATATAAACCTGTAAGTTTGGCCAACTTTAAGTTGAAAATATTATTCTTCTCATTCCGAATATCCATCGTCAAAAATATACAAATCTTAAAATGTAAAAGAAAGTTTTGTTATCCTCGTTTCCTATATAAATATTATTTATTGTTATCAAACTCTAGTTTAAATAATTTTAATAAAACTGATTAAAACATATTAGCTAGTCCATAGTTAATGGACGTCTTCAATCGTCCATCCATCAAATGTACAAAAATTCGTTTTTATAAAATTACTGTAGAACACTTACACAATATCAGTTCAAGTAATTTTTTGGTCCTATAGCTGTTCATTTGAGCTGTCCACTGTTGCATGTGCATGTGAAATTTATTAGGACAACTCACATACATTTTCTAGAGTTAGGTCTTACTAGACTGATTTATTAATATATTCTATTGTATTTTTATGCGGGGTAGCGATGACTCAAAAAGCCTGGTTTCCGAATCCGGGCGGTGCTTATACCCCTTGAAAACAGTAGTGTCCGCAGCCAACCACCACTCTACGCACTAGGCCGGCTCTCTTCCGAATTATTAATAATATTTATGCATAATGTATTCATCATTTCCAATCAATTAAATACCTATAATTTATTTTAAATTCTTAAACCTCTCTGTTTTCTTTGGTCACTGCAGTGACATACATATAATAATTGCTGTTCATAAATTGTACACTGAAACTACTAATTGAATTAATACTTTTAAACTATTTCTTACGAATTTTAGCTAATAGTTTCAAGCAAATTTTAGCGAAGTTATGTATAAATCATTTTTTCAAATTATAACTTAACATTGATGGTATCGAGTATAAAATTAATATTTTCTTACATAATAATATTTTTAAAACGAAACGATCACGAATAATAAAAAAATTTCAACACATTGGTTGAGCTGACAAATACTATAACTTTCGTTCCAATCATAATTTTAAAATTATTTTATGAAATATACATTATTTATAGACTTTTGTATTATATATAATTAAGGTTAACATATTTTAAATTATTGAAAATGAATGAATTGAATATTTTTTGGAAAAATTCAAAGCAATCAGTTTGAAAATCTAATTTTGTAAGAATGTTTGTAATAAAACGGTTTATTTATGTCAAGCAGCTTAATATTTGCTATTTTTTTAAATATCAATATCTTTTCAAGTATCTATTCAAAACGCGTATATAACAGCAACTACAGCTATTTCTTTTACTAGTTTTCGACTACATGGTATTTAATCAATTTCATTATATATTCACCATTATATATCTATTATAATTGCATTTTGTTTACCATAACATGCTTTTCAAAATATTTTTACTCTTTTCGAATTATCTGTACACATTTGAATCCAAGTACTTTATCTATAACTGTCTATAATAAAATATAACTGTGTCAACAGTTTGAATATATTATACAGGGTTTCTGATAAGTAGTTCATACTATTATAAAATTAAACGAAAAGATACGATGTATTATTAATAGTAAAATATTTTACTTTAATCATAATAACCTCATTAAACATACATAGTAATAATATAATATTATTTTCTAACAAACGTATTCGCTCAGGATCAATTGTTGAATACAACGATTTTGTACCATGGAATTCAAATTTAACACATCCATTACAGTGCATTTTCTCGATACTTAGTGTGTAGCAGAACGTGTTTATTTGGGGGGG
>NW_019102665.1:179206-184473 GCF_001856785.1 Myzus persicae | reverse complement strand
GAGATGAGGGTGTTATAAGCAGTTGGCTGTTTGCACTTTTACAGACATTTGAAATTCTAAATTTAATTTTCTACTCACTTCAAAAAAGATTATGCATTGTGTCAAAAAGTTTGAAATTGTAATTCAAAATAAATTCGTTTATACTGTCATCAAAAAATTTAATAAAATATTGTATCACAATTTTTTTTATAAACATTTTAAGTTCAAATTTGGATGAAATTAGATGATGAAGGTCTTTTTTCGGAATTGTTTCTTCTATACATCCATTTTATATCATTGTGTTTGTAATTTCTCTCATACTGTGACTTATAGATTATCGCTTAGGTAACCTAGTTTTTGTTTTGCAACATCTGCTAAAACTTACTGAATAAGACATAAGACTAAATATTGTAACTTACATGTTTACTTAACCTAATTAATATTTTTTATATTTATGCATGAGAGGTCTTTCCCTAGTTATATAATATTTAAATTTGACTAGGCAATAATCTAATAATTTGGGTTATGATGTAAAACATTACTGCGTTTCAAGTATACATGAACTAAATTCGATCAACATTTTGTTGTATATAATTTACTAAAACCGAAATGACTGTGTAGCAATCACCCATTGTCTGTAATAAAAAAATATTAGTAAATATTAATAATTACTTTCAAAAACCATAAATCTCCTATTTATTTGTTACCCACTTATAACAATTTATAAAGAACCGAGAAAAAAAACCTAACCAAATATTAATTTTATTATTTCTCATAGGTATTATATATATTTTTTAATTCTGTAAAAACCATAAAAATGAACAAATTGTATTTATTTTTCATATCTGGATTGAAATTCGTAGTATACGTTTTTCTTATAGTTATGCAAGAATATTAAAAAAGTATTAAAAAATGTATGAACAGATTTTTTTCTAAATGTTTGATGTTTAAGTATAACAAATAATTGTAATAAAATAAATGTTGTTATTAATAAATACCTAAATTATGTTTTATATTCCATAGGATTTTATATTCTATATTGGATCTATATATTAATATAGTATTTATATCATAATTTTTCAAACAAAATTAACATGTCAAAGTAAATATTGGATATATATTTTATTGTATTTCATTAAATTAAAAAAAATAATAATTATCAAATTGGTTTGTAGAATACTACTTCTATATAATTTGCTTTCGTTTATAATATTATTATGTTATAGAAGTGGTAAATGTTATATTTTGAATAAATAACTATATTAGACATAAGTACTTACTTTAAAAAACATTTCCAAGTTTACAATTTTGGTTCCAGTAAATTTTAATTTTTTGTGGTTTGCATTATTCAACTGCATTGTCAATAATATCAATTTTTTACATTTCATATCCATTTCGGTCCAATTACTGCTGTACAATGCGAATACAATTGAATCTTTCTTTAATAAAAAGAAATGGACGTAAAAATTATGATCGTTTAAACCTGGGATTTTAAAATTCATGGAATCCGATAATTGTTTTACAGCATGTATGTTTATAGTTTTTCTTCTAAAGTATGGAAAAATAAATTTCTACTCTACAATTTATCTCTGTTGTCTAGATTTATTAATAAATGTCATATTTAAATGTTACTGAATTTAGACAAAAGGCATAGATAGAGCGTTTCGTAATATTTTGATTGATAGAATGACATATTGGTTCATACTGCCGTCATAAGCGAAAACACAGTAGGTCATCGGAGAACGACAGTGTATGATTAATACATATTTAACATAATTTCGGTACTATTTATTTGTAACATCAATTGGTATATTCAATGCAATTATATCTACTGTTATATAATACATAAAATAATAAAATATATCATTATATTATGTATGATATATCTTCTTAGTTTTTGTGTTCATTTGAATAATATAACCGTAAGTAATGGTATAACAATTCACAAGACGCACATACCGGATCAAAAATTAATAAATAAAACTTTTTTTTTTTTTATCTTTTTGATACGAAATATACCATCTCTACCCAGAGACACAACAAGAATATGGCTAAATTTACAAAGACGTGAATGGGTTGTTGGAAGAAACCACCCAGTAGTGACACTTCCTGTAAATAAATAAAACTAAAAAATAAAACGTATTAATTACTTGATTGTGTATATTGCCATATAGATAACAGATAGTAAATAATTGAATCAATATTGGAGGAGTTGTGCAGAATAATCTTGTTAGTACAACTGTCGAAGCCTCAAATATCTCAACGTTTGAAAACCCCTGAAATCATTATTTCTCCAGATATGTTACTATTTCCAAAGTAAGTTCACAAACAGTATGATCACATACACTTGAATGAATTTAATATTTTATTAATTTTGTAAGGAAATTGATAGTGGATAATTTGAAACAATTTGACATTTTATTAACAAAACGAATAGGTAATTCAAAAAACATTTGGTTTCCTATAAGTACCAACTATCATTGTGCAATATAAGTACGGGATCTAGTAATTATTATTAACATACTAAGTTGTAATTATCCTACATGTTTTCCTATATCTAATTGTAATCAAATCTATGTGTTACTTAATTTTTTACCATCATGAAAGTAAACAAAAGCAAGATGACTGATAACGACGATACAAAAATTTGTAATAAAATCATTGGTCTGAATAGAATTAAAAAATCTTCATATTTCCTGGAAAAAAAAAAGAATTTCATTGCAGTGTTATGTAATTTGATTAATTTGGCTTAACTTAAGGTAACTGATGATACATTAGGATATCGGCACCCAAAGGTTAACATTTTGAGGGACCACTCAACCCACAATACAATATGTAATAATCTTTCAACTTATAAGTATAAAAAAAAAATTATTCATCTCCATTTTTAGTACCTATATATTATAGCCTACAGCATAAACGTGAGCAGACTTTATTCGCAGGTTATGCCGTAAGAATAATGGTGACTCAAACATCTTATTTTACTTCTTCTCTTCACTCGCGGTTATTATTGTTAAGTTATGTGTAGAGTCGCAAAAAAAATTCAAAAAGTGTAAACTTTTTAAAATTATTTCATGAATTTTAGGCTTGTTTGATATTTTTTAATATTTCATAATATATATTTTGTATCCTTTTTTCTTACTCATATTAGTCGTATTATACTAGATATATTAACTTAAATAGTTAATGGTTATTTTCATACATATTTAGTGAATTAAGTTGTATTTACTAGTTAAAAATGAAAATTAAATAAGACTTTATGGTAATTCAATAAAAAATCCAATTCGGTCTTACTCCATCATTGCTCGATGTTGCATTATACATTTTTTTAATTCATCGTATATTAAAATATTTTGTTCATTAAGTGTTTTTTTTTTTTTTTTCATCTTCGTAATCTGCAAGAAAACAAAAGAAATGTGTTCACAATTCAATAATTCATTAAATATTAAAAGTATGACCAAATTTTGGAATTTATTAGGTCATACCTAAAATTTTTTTTATTAAGCAGTACACATTCAGTCATCAAAAGCAAGCAAATAGTATCATAAGAAAAACTTGATTTGCAGATATTTAGTTGCAAAATTTATAATTTAAAAAAAATTAAGTAGAAGGCCTAAATGTCAAAATTACAAAACGTTACGAATCTTCATAAGATGAACGCAAAATGATGAAATGAAAACTATAATGAATTTTACTCAAATCATCATTTTTAATTTTGAATACTATGATCTACCAATTCCTTTTGTTTAAAAATTTTATTGATCATACACCACTGCATTTTACGTTTAGAGTTTAGAGAAGCAAAATTGAGGTAAGGCCCTTCATATTAAATGTTTAACCTTCACTAATTATTAATAAGCAATGGTATAAATCACAAAATGTTTATTTTTTGGGAGCTCACAATAATATTTATCAGTGGCTTATAAGATTTCGAAGAGTTGTATTTACAATTTCAATAATTCAAATCAAGTTGCATAAATTCAAAATTATACACATTTCTAAACAGCAAGTTTTGAATGGTATTATCAACTGAATTAAAACAAATTCTATACATTTTTAATCTGTTGGTATAAAGGTTTGTCATACCCAAAAATATATCTTGAACCAAACTTTTGAACTGTAAATGGTAAAGGTACTCACTAGTTGGAGAATGAGTGCTACGAAGTAGTTTGTGTCCGACCGATTCGAACGCAAAGCAAATGATTTCCATCTGACAGCACATACCAAGACACAGTGAAAACAGGAGAATATCGAATGTTGTGTATATTAAACAGGAGAATTCGGTGAATAATATCTCCACCAAGTAAAATGTATAATAGTATGCGTTGTACGTTTCATCGGATACGACGACGTACAAATTCATGACGTTCTGGCGGTAATACCCGATTGAACCGTCGTGGTTTTTGACTTGTATAAAATCGTTACTGAATATCAGGGGACTGATCCCGTAAGGTATTGCCACTGTGAATAAAATCATCGAATATGTGGTCGTTAACCGCATAACATGTTTTCGCCAACGGTCCACAATATGTGTGTTTTGGATGTTGAAGGATGAAATATCATACCGCATGATCGACAAACAATTCCATATGTCGTCTGAGTAGCGGACGACAAACCATCCCTTGTAAAGTAATAACGTTGTGATAACTGATTTCCAAAAGAAATCTACGCTGATAGGTATATTGATCGTCCAATAGTATAGACAACTAAGGTTCAGAATTATCAATATGGGGCACATGTAAAGCAAAACGCAAACCATGACAATATGATAGATGTTTCGACCCCGAAATTGTACTGTTCCAGGATCTATCATTTGATATAAACCTGTAAGTTTGGCCAAATTTAAGTTGAAAATATTATTCTTCTCCTTCCGAATGTCCATCGTCAAAAATTTATCTTTCGGTCTTCGGGGGACAAAATGTCAGTACCTAGGCTTCACTTTATATCAAATTATTGTAAATATTGTATATGCGATACTCAAACAAACCTTAAATAAAAATTGTATTTTCCTCGTCCCTATAAATAAAAATATTATAAATTGTTAAAAAACTGTAGTTTAAATATTTTTAATTAAAGTGATTACAAACATTTTTAAGTCGATAATTGTTGAACGTCTTAAAACGTTCATCATCATTCAAAAATAATAAATATTGGTTATTATAATTTTGTCGTCCAATAGCTATTCATTTGACTCGAAAAACCTGGCTTCCTGCTACGGACGATGCTTATGCCCACTGAACACACTAATGTCTGCAGCCATCCACCATTCTACACTTGTCCACCAAATT